>NW_019385613.1:170635-180837 GCF_000671375.1 Centruroides sculpturatus | reverse complement strand
ACACTTTGTGCCCTTACTGTACATTGTTCTCATCATCTGGAAACCATTAAACGCAATGTTTCCTCTTATCAGCCCCAATTTTGCCTTTGGTCACCGTTCAATACCCTGCCTCTATCATAGATCTATTCATTGCGCCAGAAGGGGGCGTTATTGCTTACTTTGAGAAACGCTGAGCTAAAATAAAAGTCAATGTGTTAGAAATATTCAAGTTGTGACCTTCAATAAAAAATAAAAAATATATAAAATGTCAACATTTTATATATATTCTGTCGAAGTTTTATATATAGAGTTTGTCTGCCGTCGCCCCTCTATATTTCCTTAACGCCCCCCAATTCTCTTTGAGCCTTCTACTGCCCCCTGAAAGCCTCCAGCGCCCACAAGGGGGCGTTATCGCCCACTTTGAGAAACGCTGATCTAGTGGTATTATTGGCATGATTAATGATAGTTATGTAGTGGCAGATGAAAACCTTATTCTATGTTCTGACACAATAAAAGTCTTGTATAATATGATTCATTGTTTTTCCTTCCTATTTCTTGCTTTCATACTTTTTAATTATAAGAAACTACATATTATGTTATTTGTTAATAGTACAAAGACAATCCAATGCCAGATAAGGACTATGTTCTTTTGTTTTTATCACAAGCTATAGTGCTATTATTTCTTGTCATTTTATATATTTTTTACAGTTTATAATGTTTATTATATATAAATATATATAATTTGAATATTCAAGATTTACATATATCTTTAAAATATGCCAAATGCCACGTAACTGATATAATTTATTAAGCAAACATACATAGGATATGTACAGTACAAAGAACGCTATTTTCGTTTATTAATTAATAATTAATAACGTTAGTATAAATGTGAAGGTAAACAGCACTTGTCTGGTGAGAACCTACTAGTTGCTAGATAGATTTTATAAAAAGTAAAGTAGAATTTCTCAAAATGTAGCCCAAATTGTTTTTAAAGTGGCCCAAAACATAATAGAGAGGTTGAGGCGCACGTATTTAGCCCAAAACGTGTACGGGTAACGGGTGAGCGCCGCCATCTGGCAGTTCTGGACCGTCGATNCTACAGTAGTTTACATTTAATAGTAATTTAATAATTAATTAAGAAATGATTTAATATTTTATCGTATTTTGTTATTTGAAAGGTCTGTCATGTTGAAGTAGAGGACTTGCTGTGACGTCACATAGATCCAAGGTCATGCTAACAAATATACGAGATCTGGCCATCCTTGTAGTTTAAAGTCCTTGGCAGGCAGCAACTGGAAGGTGCCTGAAATTTTGAACAGAGGCGCTGGCAGCGCGTTGAAATTTTGAAAACATCCGGTGGAAGCGTGTCCTACAGGATAGGACGTGTTTGTGTCCTGTCAGAAGTATGAAATTATTTTAAAAGTACAATGCAATTAATTAAGTATTAAATGGACTACGAATACAATTTTCAAAACGTTTTTTTTCAACACAATCAATTCTGTAAGCATTCATAAAATTGGTCAATAGAATGGTGTCTGACCACTGCTGAAATTCCTTTCATTGTTTCTCTAACGCGCTCCTGAAAAATCTGTATGTTCTCCATTTGGAGACATGAGCACTTTAGTTTTCCCCATACCTGTATTTGAAAGTCTAATGAAAAAATATGGAGACTATTCGATACAGACTCTATACTACATGGATCCGGATTTGAATTTTCTTGAAGGCAAATTCTTTTCGGCTTTCTATTTGCAAATTATTAAGTACTTTCAAAAGGAACGAAATGAATAGATTTTAAAAAGATGTATGCAAAATTTTCCTGTCATTAAACGTTTTTTAAATTTATATTCAGATAATAAGGTGGTTTTATGCTTCATGTGTGCTGCATACAGTAAATACTACATAGGGACGACACTACCACTTTGCGCTGCGCCGCCATACATTTGGCCGAGAATATAATATAGTGGCATGATGAGGATATTTTGAACGCATGTAATAGAATAAAACGTATGCTATCCTAATTAATTTCGATAAGACTTCAGTTTTTTAACTCTTTCCGCGATGTGGACACTAAGAGGACATTTTTTCAAGCCCTTTATGGGTTCGACCAGGCCCACAAGGTCTGCCTGATGGTGAGAGACGAGATCCAATATATCCGGGGACGGACGGTCCATGAAAAATTTCCTGGGTTTTTCTACCCGTTTGGATTCGATCCCGGGTTTCTCTGAACGATAGGCTGACACCTCAATTGCACATAGCAATTTGCATTGCACGTAGTAAAAACTTGTTTTTGGCAAAATTCGAAATATGCATTTCAAATGTGAACAACGTCGATTTTTTTAAATTAAAATACGGTTTGTTCAAACTTCCCATTGTCTCAAAGAATAAATAAAGAGTACTCAAAAATGTTCCGTTTCGAAATCTTCCATTAATACAAATCAGTCAATTAATTCTTTAGTTGAATACTTTAAATTTTTACATAAGTCTTTTGTTTTAATTAAGGCAGAAGTTTTCTGAGGTTTCTCTGGAGTACACATCAGGCTTTCTGTGCATTTTTCACAATCTATGAATTTCTACAGCTTGTTGATTAATATTGCAAGTAACATTCATTCTATTTATATGAGTCACCCAAGCTGTAGAGACCTTATTAATGTAATGGATACTGCTCAAGCCTCAATGTGGTAGATATTCTGAAGGTGCAAAACCTGAAGATCGACTGTACAATGCTTCTCAAATGTGTTGAATGAGTGATAAGAAGCTCACACTCGTGAAGTAAACACAAAAAAGATATCGAGAAAGAACTTTTATTATGACAACCGTTACAACGTACCGCTTCATGAAAAAAAGGGGGAAAAAAAGGTGAAAAGATTACATGTTGCCAACTGACGGATAAATTAACCAGTAAATAAAATAAACATTAAAATTTTAGCATTACGACATGAAGCATAATAATAATATACAGTACAGTAAATATGCCAACAATATGCACTGTTAAAACTAATACCTTAAGAATACGGCTAAATGGGAAGGGTTATAACTTCAGGACGAGTTTTAGCCGCCATTCCATTTAGCCGTGTTGTTATTAGTTTTAATGTAGATTTGGGGCTAGAAGCGTACTCAATTTAGTCTAATTTGCACTGTGATACTGACTTCTGACCTCTCAAATTGGCAACATATACTCGATAAATCACACTTTTTAAATGTCCCCACAACCAAAAACCACAATAATTAACAAAAATGCCGTAGTTGTGTTCATATTCATTTCCGCACGTCTCGAAGTGTCAGCCTACCACATTTAATTACATTTAAACTGCTGAGTGCTAGCCAATCTATTATAAGAAATTTAAAAAGTATGTAAAGATTTTATAGAATATATTAAAACGTATTAAATCAATATGTTATAATTTCACAGAACTTAAAAATTTCAAAAGTATATTACGTTCCATAAGAAATATAAGCATAACAAACGAGGAAACACATTTTATTTCCTTGATTTTGGACCTTTTTCACATTAACACCATCGATCGTTGTTCAGGAAGTTATAAAGGCGTTAAAGAACTTGCGCTTAGATAGTGCTGCCATCTCTTGGTATAATAATTAATCAAAATGCCGGTTAAAGAAGAATTAGAGAAGGACGCCCGAAAAGATAAAAATCAAGAGAAAGAAAAAGAAAACGAAATTGATATATATCGAGATACGCCCGTAAGATTATTAGGTAATAAATTAATTATAATTTTAAAAATATATATTTAATTCGACATTAAAGAAATAATAATAAAAAATAAAAACAATTAGAGGTCACTCGGGTCGTGTAAAAAGGAAGCGTGCTGATTGTGTGTTATTATAATTACAGGATACGCTAACGAAGTGGGGGAGTCGTTTCGAGCACTTATTCACGTCCGTCTCGTACACGCCAGCTATGTAGTGGCTAGTGGTTATGTATTAATGGATACTCTAGATAAAGTCAAGAAAGTTAAAAAGGTCTATAACACATTTAAATATGAACATTTCTTATTAATAAACTTACTTATTACACGTCACTATGAAATAATACATGCTGTATCAATAAATGATTTATAATTATTATTTATTATAATGACCAGCTCTCTTGGCAAACAATTTAGCATCCTTCTTTGCCCCTAATCCAGTGAAGCTGAGTCTCCTCCATCCTCACCTCCATTTCCTACCACTCTGCAAACACCAATGTTATATTGCCAGTCCTTTTCTTACGTCTTCAGCTATATTGTTCATCTGCCTCTTTCTGGGTCTTCTCTTAGGTTTCCCCTCCATCATCATCTTCAATACCAACTTTGGTATTCTATTTTCTTCTATTCTCGTGATATATCCAAACCATTTTAGCCTAATTAGTTCTATCTTCTCCCCAAATTTTCTTTCCTGTTTTCCTTTGTTTTCAATGTTTATCGTGTCTTTTCTGGTCTTACTCATCATGCTCCTGAGGAATTTCATGTTGCCTGGATTTTTTTGTCTTCTCTCTATGATGTAGTCCATTAGCATCCTTCTGTAGTCCCATTTCTAAAATGAGCATCCATTGCTCATTTTAGGAACGATCTACAATCATTCTAGGGTTTTAGGTAGTGTTGACACCAGTCCTTTAGTAAGAACAGTTCTTTCTTCAATTGCAGTACCCTTCCATGCATATTTAGTGATAAAATGTTCTTTCTAACAGCAAAATGAATAGAAAAAACAAAGATGTTGCAGCTAATGTTGATGGCTAGCATTTCTAGTGTAACTTATTTAATGTTTCTCAACACTAAATAATTTCTGAGATCTGAAAGATATTGCAAGACATTCCTTGATTAAACTGGGAGCTGTCCTCAGTTATGATTCCATGTACATGTTATATCATTATTGTCCTTACTTTTAAAATTGAAAGGTAGCAACACTAGTTGTAGATCATCCCTGTAATGAATAAGAACACCTAAAAGAATCGTGGATTTAGGAATAACCATGCATTATCTCGATGGAAGATAACTTATCTCTCCCATTTTCTCAAACATTTCTCTTTGATTGCATTGTTCAATTCTTACAACAAAGTCATGTAGCTAATGATTGTCCTCTACTTTGTCAAAAAAGCAATGACTAGCAATAAGGCAGATCCAAGGGGGCTATAGAGACTTAAGTTCTTCCCATTGACATAAAAAAAAATTAAAATTTATTTGTTTGAACCTCAAAACATTGATGACAAATATGGTTTGTTAGTCCATCACAATACAATCATCTTGCACATGTTAATAAAAAGTTTTTATAAATTATTCAAACATTAATTTTTGAGTTAACTTTCCTTTGGTTTCTTCTATATCAGCTATTGAGCAACAGTTTTTTTTGCATGTCAGAAAATTGAGGATTCCCATGACCTTGGCTGATAATTGGGTTCAGAATTTTAATTCTTTTGCATATACAAAGTCCAACATAGACAATGCTATAATAAAGGGTTCAGAATTTTGTTAAAGATGAGGAATCCATGTGCTTCCATTGTTTTGATAGGGTTTTTTTTCTCAGAGTCAAAATGATACATTTAGCTTTTATCCTGATTCAGGAAGTCTTTTTTATTATTATTATTGATTTTCAACTACTGCAAATAAGATTGTGTCAACACTTCTTGGGTGCACTTTGATTAATTGTTAGACTATGGGAGACTCATGCTGCAACTTTTCTCATACTTGACTTGTTATCAATAATGGACTTCTTATGTTCATGCACTATCCCTACTTACAAGTTAGTTTGCAACAAACCATGATATCACATGATGATCCTGCAGAATAATGATATGGAATTTCATGACATTCTCATTGACACTTGCTATTCTCTGCCTTCAAGAACATGACTCATTCAAGATGGATTGATAACCTCTTTGAAATTCAGCTATCCAAAATTTTATATGCAAGTACAATGGAGTGGATTATTGCAATGTTTCCTGTATGTCATCATGGATGTCTTTTGTCAACATTTATTTTTTTGAAGAGGTATTGGATGCCATCATAATGTGTTTAATGTTCCTCATTAAAGAAAATCTCCATTTTATCTACTAGTATCCTCTGCTGGCACTTCTGCTAATAAGTGCAAGTAGCAAAGTGAAAATTAGACAGGATGTATAGTACCATGATGAATCCATGTATGGCTCTGCAAGTTTTCTTTCCTTTCTTCCTGGTTAGGCTAGAGACTACATCTAGATAACTAGGTAGCTAAAGCAATAAATATGCTAACCTGTTGCTCTGAGAATCTGGATTTGAATGTAAGTTAGAACCTCAAAAGTATTTATCGAGTAGTTTGATTTGATGGATACATTAAGTCATATCTTATATCAAGTTGCCCTAATAGAGAGTGTAGCTAATCATGTGATTTGGATGAGAATAGAAGCCTACCAGTAACCAAATGGCAGAAAGAATTTTTAAAAAATAGAAGTGTTATATAGAATAGTTTTATAAATGATTAGGATTGAAAGATTATGCAAACTTTGTTAGTATTCATTTACTCTAGATCAGTTTTTGCAATTCNAACGTGTGCCTCAACGATTTTTACTTGGACTTGAAACGTGTAACGTGTACCTCTGCTACCCGTACACGTTTAACGTTTGAACTTGTGCCTCAACCTCTCTAGTAAGTCACTCAAAGGTAGTAGCCTAGAGTCCTACAAATATCTCAACCTTCTACTTGCACCTGATCTTGCAATCCTGAAAACCAGACGTATTTTACAAGATGAGAGAAAAAAATGGTAGTCCATAGGTAAGGAAGGTGGCACCTGAAAATATGTTACTGTAAAAACAAAGCCATATTGACCAGATTAGAATTGTTCTTGGTCTATTATTCTCTTATAATATGGTGACACTTCAATCTAAACAAACAAGTTAGCATACATGTATCACAGTTCGAACAGAATTTCTTTGAATTTCATGGTAACCAAATTCCTTAATGTGTAAATCCTTATATCCATGGCCAGGACAGAAGTACAGTTATGAAATAACTATCCGAGTTTGAATTAACGAGATTACCTGTATTAATTGACAGAAGGTTTCTGTTTGTCCGACTTAGCTTGAGTAAACAGCTGGGGCTAAAAAATACAATTCAGACATCAAATTAAAGCTCTTACCCTGCAGATGCTACTGCTGATATCTGAGAGAAGTGCAAATGCTTCAGGCATGGCAAAGTGGCAAATATACAATGTTAAATTTATGGGAACAAATGTGTCATGAGACAAACCCCTGTTACCTTTAGCCTGAAATATTTTTTTTTAGTGTTTTGCAGTTTCATTATTGTAAATATTGAGATAACAAAATATATATTTTAGTTACTAAGACCTTTGTTTTATCACCCTCTCTCAACCCAACCTTGCCCCACCCACTCAAAAGCCTGAGTAACACTGGGCATAAGCTGGGCTAGTTATATATTTTAATTTGAATTAAGTGCACTAAAGCAATTATGATGGTAAAAAACAAATAAAATTATCTTAGTTAAATGATTTATTGAAAAGAAATTTAGCAAACAATTCTAAAACTTCCCCAATAAAATCGAAACTAGCTTTTTATAGAAAGAGAAGCGACTAGCTTTTTTTTCAAAAAATTTCTTTTCTCAAATTAAGAATTATTTTCGAAGATAAAATTGATAACTTTTTGGAATACCTTTAAGAATGAAGTAAAAAAAAAAAATGCATAAAACTAATTAATGTTTATTTGCATCTTTTCCTGTTCACTTTGCTGTTTAAGTTTATCGAAATGGATATTGTTTAGGGTCTGGAAATGGATTAATTCACTTTCCATTATTTCTAATGGAAAAAAATTGATTTTGTCTTTAAACAATTCAGAGTTTGAACATCCTCCAGAAATGAATAAAAATTCAAAATACGACACATCACTGATTACTGATCTATTAAATGTTTATATCAACTTTTACATAATTTTATGATGAATATAAATGATTTGCATATAAATTCATAAAAAAAAAACACAAAATGAAATTTCTCTTGCATTTTAAACTAACATTAAGAAATATAATGCATCACAACAAAATGTTGTTTACAAAGATTAACTTAATATGGTTTACATTTCATACATAAAACAAAAAATTACTTTAAACTTGATCATTTCTAAAGTTTAATTTTTGTAATCTATTATAAATGTATGTAGTATTAATTACAAATGAAAGCACTAATATTAAGTTTATGGAAATTGTTTAAATTAACAAAATTATTTAAGTAATTAAAAATTAAGTGTTTTTTTAATTTGTAAATTGTAATTTGTGATTAAAAATGAAGAGAATTTGATCAATGATTAGTTTGATAAGTAACATTTAATAATATTTAACACTTAGTAAATTTTGTTTTATAAAAACCATTATCATATTGTGATAATGGTTTTTATAAAACAATAATAAATATCAAATCAATTAACTTAAAAACTTCATTAAAAATTATATTTTTGTTATAAGTTATCTACCAACACTCAAGAACTTAAATGATTTATACACTTTAATTAATCATAAAAGACTTTGCAATCTTAAAATATATATCATGCATTAAATTAAAATATAATAAAATACATACTTTTCTCTTTACACTCGAAGTTTCATTCATTGCGCGAAGTTTACTACAACGACCATGTGACAAAACACCGGCGTGGAAATCGACATCATGACGATCGGCACTGCGGTCCTGTTCTTTTCATGTTGATGTTTCAAAATAAATTTTTATTAGCTTAAAATATTTTAATTAATAAAATTGCAAATTTTATCATTTTAAAATTTATCATAACATTACATTTTAAAACTTTGTTAAACTTTATTGTTAATTACGCAGAAAATTAATCCTAATAGTGCTGCCTCCTAGCGGATCACGTTAGAATTTTATTTTATTTTTAAAATTAATAATAGTAAAGTGAGAAAAAATATATTTGTGGAACTATAATTTTAAAATAATTTTTATTCGCTTTCTTCAATTTACAGTTTGTTATTATAACAATATTTTATAATTTTTAGAAAAATAATATTATATATCAAAAAGCGCTTTTACAAAAAGTTATTTTTATTTATTATTATTATTTTTTCTTTAAAATTCGAGATTTGTTGTATTTTGAGAGGGTCTAAAGATAATCGATTTTTATTTAGTGCTTTAAAAATCCGCTAAACTAGAAACTTTTAAAATAACTGAATATTTGGACGGCAGCCTACTGCTTTAGGGAATGGGATCGAATATGGACAGGTCAAAAACCCAGGAATTTTTCGGGGCTGCTCCGCCCGGATATGTCGAGTCTATCAACATCCGGCCGTCCCACAGTGGATCTGGCCGATAATGGGCTTGTTAAAAAACAAAGGCCTTCTTGATACTAACAGGGCAGACATTTTTTAAAAACACTAACTGCATATTATACAATTGAAGCATCCCTCGACTTGTAAGCAACACTATGATCGTGGTCGAAATCTCAGCATCAATCCAGTGGAATGCTGCCGGAAGTGACACAATTGTTGAAGTTTTCGAGATAGCATACTGATTGCCAGATTACGGGAAAAACACAAAAAAATGGCGAATAATATGGATTTCCATATTACGTTAAATTTGTTTTTGAAGTTATTTAATTAGAACAGCTTAATGAAAAATGAATATTTCTAAAAGAGAAAGAGAAATGAAATTTTTTAAAAATTTCCTTAGGAGTTATACATAACGAAATCAATTCTAAGATTAATCATTGAGATTTTAACAAGTAAAACATTTATCTGATGTTTTACGTAAATATACTGGTGTATTAAAATATTCTATTAATTACTAACCTGATCTTAATTTATTCAGTGTACATTCATCACAAAATAAATTAAATTCAAAATTGTCAACACAAAATAGAGCTCTTACGAGTTTCTTGGTGACTGCTATCTTGTTCGCTGGCTTAGCGGGCACCGAAAAAGACGCTTACAGTTTGCAGGCAGCCAAGGACTGTATACTACAAGGATAGCCAGATCCCTATTCTACAATGTTAGCCAGGAATTGCAAGTTAGTGACGTCAGCACGTGTCCTGACCTCTCTGTTTACATAGAGCAGGGTGTGCACGTGTTTAGTTTTCGCTTTTAATATTCGTCCAATTTTGTGATTAACGAAGTGATTTATTTTAATATTTCTGTAATTGTTTTATTTGACTAAGTTTTTTATAAGGTAAGATGATTTAAATATAAGTCATTAAATATTTAAAGCTATATTTTTATGTTAGGTGAAGAACAAAATGC
>NW_019385613.1:141688-170140 GCF_000671375.1 Centruroides sculpturatus | reverse complement strand
CATTTATCTTATGGAGGGCTTATTAAACCTACTGATGAATGGCTAGCAAAAATTATAGAATGGAATAAATATTTCGAAATATATCACGATGAATCGTATAAAAAAGGCCCCGGAGTTGTACAGAATTAGTCAGTGGAAACAGTTTTACCTTTTACTTTAATAAAAGATTTTTGTAAATTAAGAACTATAATAAGAATTAATTATAGAAATCTTAAACAAGAAAACTATAAAATATTGAAAAGAATGCCTTCTGAAAATGGTGATTGTCGAAAAAAAATTAAAAAGTTAAGTAAGATAATCACATATTAAAAAGTATAGCTCATTAATTTGTTAAATAAATATTAGACAAAAGACTTGTAAATTTATTGACGTACAGTACACTTATTAAATCCGAAAATTCTACAGTAGTTTACATTTAATAGTAATTTAATAATTAATTAAGAAATGATTTAATATTTTATCGTATTTTGTTATTTGAAAGGTCTGTCATGTTGAAGTAGAGGACTTGCTGTGACGTCACATAGATCCAAGGTCATGCTAACAAATATACGAGATCTGGCCATCCTTGTAGTTTAAAGTCCTTGGCAGGCAGCAACTGGAAGGTGCCTGAAATTTTGAACAGAGGCGCTGGCAGCGCGTTGAAATTTTGAAAACATCCGGTGGAAGCGTGTCCTACAGGATAGGACGTGTTTGTGTCCTGTCAGAAGTATGAAATTATTTTAAAAGTACAATGCAATTAATTAAGTATTAAATGGACTACGAATACAATTTTCAAAACGTTTTTTTTCAACACAATCAATTCTGTAAGCATTCATAAAATTGGTCAATAGAATGGTGTCTGACCACTGCTGAAATTCCTTTCATTGTTTCTCTAACGCGCTCCTGAAAAATCTGTATGTTCTCCATTTGGAGACATGAGCACTTTAGTTTTCCCCATACCTGTATTTGAAAGTCTAATGAAAAAATATGGAGACTATTCGATACAGACTCTATACTACATGGATCCGGATTTGAATTTTCTTGAAGGCAAATTCTTTTCGGCTTTCTATTTGCAAATTATTAAGTACTTTCAAAAGGAACGAAATGAATAGATTTTAAAAAGATGTATGCAAAATTTTCCTGTCATTAAACGTTTTTTAAATTTATATTCAGATAATAAGGTGGTTTTATGCTTCATGTGTGCTGCATACAGTAAATACTACATAGGGACGACACTACCACTTTGCGCTGCGCCGCCATACATTTGGCCGAGAATATAATATAGTGGCATGATGAGGATATTTTGAACGCATGTAATAGAATAAAACGTATGCTATCCTAATTAATTTCGATAAGACTTCAGTTTTTTAACTCTTTCCGCGATGTGGACACTAAGAGGACATTTTTTCAAGCCCTTTATGGGTTCGACCAGGCCCACAAGGTCTGCCTGATGGTGAGAGACGAGATCCAATATATCCGGGGACGGACGGTCCATGAAAAATTTCCTGGGTTTTTCTACCCGTTTGGATTCGATCCCGGGTTTCTCTGAACGATAGGCTGACACCTCAATTGCACATAGCAATTTGCATTGCACGTAGTAAAAACTTGTTTTTGGCAAAATTCGAAATATGCATTTCAAATGTGAACAACGTCGATTTTTTTAAATTAAAATACGGTTTGTTCAAACTTCCCATTGTCTCAAAGAATAAATAAAGAGTACTCAAAAATGTTCCGTTTCGAAATCTTCCATTAATACAAATCAGTCAATTAATTCTTTAGTTGAATACTTTAAATTTTTACATAAGTCTTTTGTTTTAATTAAGGCAGAAGTTTTCTGAGGTTTCTCTGGAGTACACATCAGGCTTTCTGTGCATTTTTCACAATCTATGAATTTCTACAGCTTGTTGATTAATATTGCAAGTAACATTCATTCTATTTATATGAGTCACCCAAGCTGTAGAGACCTTATTAATGTAATGGATACTGCTCAAGCCTCAATGTGGTAGATATTCTGAAGGTGCAAAACCTGAAGATCGACTGTACAATGCTTCTCAAATGTGTTGAATGAGTGATAAGAAGCTCACACTCGTGAAGTAAACACAAAAAAGATATCGAGAAAGAACTTTTATTATGACAACCGTTACAACGTACCGCTTCATGAAAAAAAGGGGGAAAAAAAGGTGAAAAGATTACATGTTGCCAACTGACGGATAAATTAACCAGTAAATAAAATAAACATTAAAATTTTAGCATTACGACATGAAGCATAATAATAATATACAGTACAGTAAATATGCCAACAATATGCACTGTTAAAACTAATACCTTAAGAATACGGCTAAATGGGAAGGGTTATAACTTCAGGACGAGTTTTAGCCGCCATTCCATTTAGCCGTGTTGTTATTAGTTTTAATGTAGATTTGGGGCTAGAAGCGTACTCAATTTAGTCTAATTTGCACTGTGATACTGACTTCTGACCTCTCAAATTGGCAACATATACTCGATAAATCACACTTTTTAAATGTCCCCACAACCAAAAACCACAATAATTAACAAAAATGCCGTAGTTGTGTTCATATTCATTTCCGCACGTCTCGAAGTGTCAGCCTACCACATTTAATTACATTTAAACTGCTGAGTGCTAGCCAATCTATTATAAGAAATTTAAAAAGTATGTAAAGATTTTATAGAATATATTAAAACGTATTAAATCAATATGTTATAATTTCACAGAACTTAAAAATTTCAAAAGTATATTACGTTCCATAAGAAATATAAGCATAACAAACGAGGAAACACATTTTATTTCCTTGATTTTGGACCTTTTTCACATTAACACCATCGATCGTTGTTCAGGAAGTTATAAAGGCGTTAAAGAACTTGCGCTTAGATAGTGCTGCCATCTCTTGGTATAATAATTAATCAAAATGCCGGTTAAAGAAGAATTAGAGAAGGACGCCCGAAAAGATAAAAATCAAGAGAAAGAAAAAGAAAACGAAATTGATATATATCGAGATACGCCCGTAAGATTATTAGGTAATAAATTAATTATAATTTTAAAAATATATATTTAATTCGACATTAAAGAAATAATAATAAAAAATAAAAACAATTAGAGGTCACTCGGGTCGTGTAAAAAGGAAGCGTGCTGATTGTGTGTTATTATAATTACAGGATACGCTAACGAAGTGGGGGAGTCGTTTCGAGCACTTATTCACGTCCGTCTCGTACACGCCAGCTATGTAGTGGCTAGTGGTTATGTATTAATGGATACTCTAGATAAAGTCAAGAAAGTTAAAAAGGTCTATAACACATTTAAATATGAACATTTCTTATTAATAAACTTACTTATTACACGTCACTATGAAATAATACATGCTGTATCAATAAATGATTTATAATTATTATTTATTATAATGACCAGCTCTCTTGGCAAACAATTTAGCATCCTTCTTTGCCCCTAATCCAGTGAAGCTGAGTCTCCTCCATCCTCACCTCCATTTCCTACCACTCTGCAAACACCAATGTTATATTGCCAGTCCTTTTCTTACGTCTTCAGCTATATTGTTCATCTGCCTCTTTCTGGGTCTTCTCTTAGGTTTCCCCTCCATCATCATCTTCAATACCAACTTTGGTATTCTATTTTCTTCTATTCTCGTGATATATCCAAACCATTTTAGCCTAATTAGTTCTATCTTCTCCCCAAATTTTCTTTCCTGTTTTCCTTTGTTTTCAATGTTTATCGTGTCTTTTCTGGTCTTACTCATCATGCTCCTGAGGAATTTCATGTTGCCTGGATTTTTTTGTCTTCTCTCTATGATGTAGTCCATTAGCATCCTTCTGTAGTCCCATTTCTAAAATGAGCATCCATTGCTCATTTTAGGAACGATCTACAATCATTCTAGGGTTTTAGGTAGTGTTGACACCAGTCCTTTAGTAAGAACAGTTCTTTCTTCAATTGCAGTACCCTTCCATGCATATTTAGTGATAAAATGTTCTTTCTAACAGCAAAATGAATAGAAAAAACAAAGATGTTGCAGCTAATGTTGATGGCTAGCATTTCTAGTGTAACTTATTTAATGTTTCTCAACACTAAATAATTTCTGAGATCTGAAAGATATTGCAAGACATTCCTTGATTAAACTGGGAGCTGTCCTCAGTTATGATTCCATGTACATGTTATATCATTATTGTCCTTACTTTTAAAATTGAAAGGTAGCAACACTAGTTGTAGATCATCCCTGTAATGAATAAGAACACCTAAAAGAATCGTGGATTTAGGAATAACCATGCATTATCTCGATGGAAGATAACTTATCTCTCCCATTTTCTCAAACATTTCTCTTTGATTGCATTGTTCAATTCTTACAACAAAGTCATGTAGCTAATGATTGTCCTCTACTTTGTCAAAAAAGCAATGACTAGCAATAAGGCAGATCCAAGGGGGCTATAGAGACTTAAGTTCTTCCCATTGACATAAAAAAAAATTAAAATTTATTTGTTTGAACCTCAAAACATTGATGACAAATATGGTTTGTTAGTCCATCACAATACAATCATCTTGCACATGTTAATAAAAAGTTTTTATAAATTATTCAAACATTAATTTTTGAGTTAACTTTCCTTTGGTTTCTTCTATATCAGCTATTGAGCAACAGTTTTTTTTGCATGTCAGAAAATTGAGGATTCCCATGACCTTGGCTGATAATTGGGTTCAGAATTTTAATTCTTTTGCATATACAAAGTCCAACATAGACAATGCTATAATAAAGGGTTCAGAATTTTGTTAAAGATGAGGAATCCATGTGCTTCCATTGTTTTGATAGGGTTTTTTTTCTCAGAGTCAAAATGATACATTTAGCTTTTATCCTGATTCAGGAAGTCTTTTTTATTATTATTATTGATTTTCAACTACTGCAAATAAGATTGTGTCAACACTTCTTGGGTGCACTTTGATTAATTGTTAGACTATGGGAGACTCATGCTGCAACTTTTCTCATACTTGACTTGTTATCAATAATGGACTTCTTATGTTCATGCACTATCCCTACTTACAAGTTAGTTTGCAACAAACCATGATATCACATGATGATCCTGCAGAATAATGATATGGAATTTCATGACATTCTCATTGACACTTGCTATTCTCTGCCTTCAAGAACATGACTCATTCAAGATGGATTGATAACCTCTTTGAAATTCAGCTATCCAAAATTTTATATGCAAGTACAATGGAGTGGATTATTGCAATGTTTCCTGTATGTCATCATGGATGTCTTTTGTCAACATTTATTTTTTTGAAGAGGTATTGGATGCCATCATAATGTGTTTAATGTTCCTCATTAAAGAAAATCTCCATTTTATCTACTAGTATCCTCTGCTGGCACTTCTGCTAATAAGTGCAAGTAGCAAAGTGAAAATTAGACAGGATGTATAGTACCATGATGAATCCATGTATGGCTCTGCAAGTTTTCTTTCCTTTCTTCCTGGTTAGGCTAGAGACTACATCTAGATAACTAGGTAGCTAAAGCAATAAATATGCTAACCTGTTGCTCTGAGAATCTGGATTTGAATGTAAGTTAGAACCTCAAAAGTATTTATCGAGTAGTTTGATTTGATGGATACATTAAGTCATATCTTATATCAAGTTGCCCTAATAGAGAGTGTAGCTAATCATGTGATTTGGATGAGAATAGAAGCCTACCAGTAACCAAATGGCAGAAAGAATTTTTAAAAAATAGAAGTGTTATATAGAATAGTTTTATAAATGATTAGGATTGAAAGATTATGCAAACTTTGTTAGTATTCATTTACTCTAGATCAGTTTTTGCAATTCAGTAATATTAATAAAAATAAATCTTAACAAATAATATATAAATTCCTTTAATTAAGTTAATAAAAAATTTTATTAGATGATTCAGAAAGTAAGTACAATTTTACAGGTAGTAAAATAGATGTATTTATTATAAAAATAATGAAAACAATATTGAGACATTCTCCATTTCAGCTACATGAACTTCTACTTATTTTTAACTACATTCATTTTCTTTTAACAGAAATTGCAACACATTTCTTTATTAATATATATTTTTAAATACAATAATTAATATTTTAATTATTAGGAATTAAAAATTAAATTTTTTTAATGTGCACAAAACTACATGAATTTTATCTTTAGAATTCTTTACACATAGATTTCTGAAGATGAACGCAGTTTGTTTTAAAAATATTATTGAAAAATTACAGTTTATCATATGTTTCTCTCTATTCTCAGCATAGATTATAATTATTCTTCATGTTCTCTTGAATATCTTCCATTTTGAAAGCCAATAAAACTGTCCTCAATGGACATTTTTAAGATTTTAGCTGTTGTAAAACAGTGTAGAAATTTTTTTCACAATACATCAAAGCAAATAATCACTTAATGTTACATCTAAACTTTGAGGAGAATAAACTACAGTTACTTACTAGTGACAGCCAAAATGCTAAAGAGCTATTGTTCTAAGTAAAACTGAAAAATTCTATTATTTTAAGACAGGGTTTGAGGCCAGCTAGTATTATCAAAAACTTTTATGGCCATTTGACAAGAATATGTCAGTCAGACTTCTCTTTCACTACCTAGCAGTTATATGTGTACCAAATGAACTGACACTATGAATGCCAAAAGGTCCTAGTAGTATATGTAAGATAGAATGAGAAAAAAATAAAACTGTCTGCCTGTCATATAGAAGTGCTATCAAAAAAATAAAATGAATAACAGAAGAGATTATAAGGACTTTATGGTCATTTCCTATTCAAAAACCTAAACAATATAATTAATAAACATAATTATAAGGCATGATCAAAAGTTTCTGTTTGAAGGCTGTACAGTCCAGATTTAGTATGCCAGTCATGCAAAAGCACTGTGACCATTTAGGCAAGCATCCACTGCTTCACCAGGTTTAGTATACCCCTTTGGTAAAACTCCTGTTTCTGCTGCTTGAAGAAGTGCGAAACTGCCTGCTACACTTCTTCGTCTGACCGGAACTGTCAATCTTTTAAGGGACCGAAGGCGTGAAAATTGCATGAGAGCAATCAAGACTGTAAGGAGGGTGCTCGAGTGGCTCCCACTTCAGTGCACGTAACTTCTGCATTACGACATTTGCAGTATAGGGACGTGCGTTATCATGAAGCAGAATCATTCCATTTCGCAGTTTTCCTGGACATCACAGTTTTCCTTAATTGCATGTCGTAATCTCTCCAGCGTTTCGCAGTACCATGCCCCAGTGACGGAGACACTTGGTTTCTTGAAATCAATAAGCAATGGGTCCTGGTATTGAAGAATAGGGTAAGCATCACTTTTCCAGCAGATGACTGGCTCTTGAACTTCTTGGGATGAAGGATGACACCATTGCATGGTCACCGCTTTCAACTCAGGTTCCCAGTGGTGGCACCAGCTTTCATCGCCAGCAACAATGCGTTCAAGGAACGTGTTGCCATCAACATTGAACCGCATCAGGTGCTTCAGGGAAACAGCCATCTGGTTTGATTGTTGTTTGGAATTTAATGCCCGGGGTATCCACTGGCTGCAGACCTTACGGTAGCCTAACTCCTGTCGGATTATGTGTTGCACGCTACCGAAGCTTATGACAAGATCTTTTGAAAGTGCACATATGGATATGCGACGATCCGCCCTAATCACATCATCAGCTGCCTGTTCTTAAATGGAAACTTTTTGATCGCCCGTTATATTTTAGAGTCAAGAGAGAAAGAGCATTGTACCAGACTGCAATTACCAAAAAGACAGAAAGACACTCAATGACTCAACAATGTTAACAGTCTTAGAGCTTGAGACTGACTCCCCTCTATATCCCCATACATAATAAACAACCAAACTAGAATAAATAATGTGACTGAACCCTAACATCCAGTTCTAGGAAAACATAATATGTTCCTTTTGCAAGTGCTGCTTGGGCACAAGTGCTTTCCACAAACACAATCATTGACAGCATTATATAGGGATAAAGCACCACTTTATAATTTTCATATATTTTAGAAACTATATCATTTTGATCATTAGAACCTCTTCAAATTTTTCAATATTTGATATTTTTTTTCAATATCACTTGTCATTATCATCTGTAATGCCATCCAAATTATGATCGTACATAACCATATGTTTAGGACATGATTTTTTTAAATTGCCTTCTGAACTCTGATTAGCAATTTAAAATTAATTTTTTTATTGAAGAACATCAGATTTTAGTTACAGATCTTTATTTGATAGCTTGAACCATTATGTACAAACTATTGAAAACGAATATTTTAAAATACATATTATTTTAAATGATACAGTAAATGACTAAAGAAAAATTTCTGATTTGTAGCAGGTTATAATAGAAATTTGCGGTGTTCATTGTAATGCAGTAAGTATATTAATGAATATATACTAAAATCTCTGTTTCTTACATTTATACTGATTATTAGATTTCAGATTAAATAAACAGTGCCTAAAAGCAAAGAAACAAAATATGTCAGTCTGACAGCATATGTATTAAGACATAAATATCTACTAATCAAGATAGCAAGTTTGAATTCTTCTTCAGACATGAATATTTGTGATGATCAGATTTTAAGGATTGTTATTTGGAAATTGTTTTAAAACTACAAGTATGACATTGCACATAAATAAACTTTTATCTAAATATTTTTAAAATCTGCCTCTATTTCCATCCAAATATAGTATTTTGATGAGAGAGAGAATTCCAAAATCATTTAAAATTATGGTGTATTCCCTTGTTGATTTATGCACTACTGATTTATATATTATAAAATCTTTCTAAAATGTGCATAATCCAATGTTTCAAAACATAGGATTAAAATTTTTGTTTCCATATTTTCTGGTTTATTTCATTTTGAGAATTTGATATATGAGTTATTAATGTCCACTATTTTCTGCTTTATTGGAGACATTTAAAATGTTTTCTTTAATTCTTAAATACTTCCAAAACCTTTTAATTAATGTATCTTCCCATTTTAAACATCCTCCAATAATCAGAAAACAGTGGACTTTAACAATCAAAGAAATTTATTCCAGTTTTTAAGTTATTAATAACACTGCATTTCTAAATTCATCATTCAAAAATATTGTTAATATAAACAATTTTATACTTAAATAGTTTGAGAATGTTTCATTTTTATGAAAATCTTTTTATGTATAAACTATTCATACAGACTTTTTTATTAACAGATTATACCTCCAACAGATCCTACTTATAACAGAAGGATTACCAGTGTAGCTATGGATACTTTACTCTGGCAGAGTTTAGCATCAGTTATGATACCTGGTTTTACAATTAATAGAATATGTGCCTCATCCTTATATTTGTTTCGAAAATTTTCAAAACTGCCCATAAATGTCCAGAAATGGACGACAACTGCCATAGGACTCGGATGTATTCCGTTTATTGTGAAACCGATTGACAAATTTGTCGACATTTTAATGGACAATTCTGTCAGAGCATGGTTTGACACTGCCAGAAAGAGTGGACCTTCCCATTAATGGATATTGATTTAGTGCAGAACAATTTAATTTAAAATATAAAATAGAAGGAGTTAAATTGTGATCTTCCATGATTTTAGGAGAAGTGTGTTCAATTTAAATTATGAGAATAAAATAATGAGTTAGTGCCTTATAATTTCTTCTCATTTATAATTGTGTCAGTCACTAAAGTCAAGATGGAAGAGTTTAAAATATTTCCAAGTTTTGCTTTATCCCTGCATGCAAACTCAAAGTAGAACTTAGTAGTTCAACAGATAAACACCTTATTATTCGAACATGATGACAATAAAAAACTCCATTAACAGTCATATCTATTGGCCACTTATCAAAACATTTGAACATATATTGGAACAAAATTCAGACACTACTGATACATAAATAAGCGGCATGAAGATGGTCAAAAATATTTGTTTAGTTAATTTAATGTCATTTTGATGGAATAAAAATATGTGTTTATCTGTAGAATACTATTTTAATCCAGTAAACTTTCAGAAATAATTTGATTTTGTAATTAATATAACAGATCAGTTTTTTCTTTGTTATGTTTCCATGTATTTAGATAAGGTTAATCAAAACCAAAATCATGATAATTTTTAATTTTCTGATAATCTTTTAAAAAGATTACCAGAAAAAATTACCAGAAATCTTTTAAAAAGAAAAAAAAATTACCAGATTCTGTTGAAAATTACACTATTACAGATAAGTTTAATGTGATGGGCTGATAATAGAGACAAGATCTAAACTAAACTGTGAGAATATGAAATAAAGAATATAGCTGAGATAGTAAATACATTAACTCTCAGAAACTTGAGTCTGAATCAACCAAGAAATTTCAATGAATGTCATGATTCAGATATATTAAGCCCCATCCCTTACTAATCTGGTGATCTGACTTTTTCACAAAAAGCATGGAAAAATGACTTTAGTTTCCAGAGAGTCAAAATAATTAAGTAAATTATGGATATTTAAGCAATAGTATATCTTGCACACCACAATAGGCAAAACCAGTTAGGGTGCTAGCTTTGAAAAACAAAAACCAACGATATAATGTACTGTAAATCAATGAAGTTTGGATATTTAAATTCCCATTTTATCCTTGTAAATATTCCAAATCATTCTCAACAAAGAAATGCCTTAATTGTATCAAATTTACTGTTTTTAAAATAAGCTTTTTCTTAAATATTTTAATTTTTTATCAGATAATTGTTACGATCATAAAAGATGACTTGTAATAATACACTAGAGTCATTTTGAAATGTGTTAAATAATATAATTAATTATTACATTTGAGTTTCTAGATACTTAGCAATTAAATCAAGTAATCAAAAAATGAAGTTACTACCTTTATCCTTAATAACATAGTAAAGGATCTATGGTATTTAAAAATAATTAAACAAGATAAAATTAATTATATAATGTACACCATGAACCACAAATCATATAGCATTAAAATACAGGGTGTTCAGAAAGTAACGCAATCCATTAGGCCAGGAACACACATGCGTAAAATTCTGCATTAGAACTTGTCTAACGCGGAAACGGAAGATATGTTAATTAAAATTAAAAATTCCGGAGGGGACTGTCATGTTCCGTTTTAAACGGATGCCAAACATTAACAAGTTCTTTGCGAAATTACGTTTTAGAGAGGTAAATACAGAAGTCCTCGTTTTTACTTCCTGGTTACTTCCACGATAACCGTCGTTAAGCGAGCCGTCGTAATTCGAATACTAATTTCTCATAAAATCGATATCGTAAACTGTGGTTCCGTTTCAAGAAAAACTTTGAACTGTATGATTTTCCCTTTTTTACATTTATTCCTCGCTATTTTAACTCGGAATTGTGATTTTATAAGATGCAATAAATTATCGTTGTAAGAGAAGCACTTTTAGGATAAGATCAAGGATAAGATACATTATTTTTTGCGTTGGTTTTATATGATACTGTAGCCATGACCTGTTTTATAAAAAAAAAAAATTATGCTTTTTATATTACAAAGACTATTTTTAGCAAAATATTATTTAAAATTATTAATTTCTTCTCACATTTTTTATCGAGATAGAAGTTAATGAGATCCATATTAACAATTGTAAAGCAGTAAATTATGCAAATTTTTCAGATTATAATTAGGCTATTACAAAAATATACGTTTTAATAGAAAAAAGTAAGAAATTTAATAAAAATGGTGCAGGGAAGTAGAAATTCTGATATTTTACTGCATTGATTGAACGAAAAAGTCAATTTTTAGTTTCGACAGGACCCATTCTTCCAAGTGAACACGAGCAGTGGTCGTGAGTTCGCGCCTAACCTATGAGCTGTACACGTAGAATTTTCCGGATGTTCTAATTTACACTTAGATAGGGTCCAGTTTCCCATATAAGTCCTCCGGGGAGGCACCTTCTCCTTGGCAAATCGTCCTCGTGTTAGTTACCTTTTTCCATCAGTCCAATCCAAGTGACATTGCTCACATTTTATCTCAATTAGTGGGTTATAAATCATAAATTAGTGCTTACAAATAATCTTAGTGCTATTTACATTATTATACTGTATATATAAGCCTGGTATACTATATATAATGAATTACTTATAGTTGAACTAGGAGAGAGGGAAGACTAACCTACTCATTAAAGTATATATAAAAATAATATTTATTTCCTCAGAAAAGTGGAGAATTTAGAGAAGAATTTATTTAATTACGTCAAATTTTCTAAACTTTGAACTGTGCCATTTTCATTGCTTGATATGTCACAGTCATTATCACTGGTGCTACACGTTATCAATTGAAAATAAACAGATAAAATATAGTTTCTATAGTGTTACGGGTTAAAAAATACTTTTATGCAGGAATAAACAGTATTAAAATTTACTCATTTCTTTCTCAAAATTTCTGTAGAAATGAACTATTTATAGTTATGACCTGCGTTAATATTATAATTATCAGGAAAGTCAATAGCGCAAACTCTATATTTGTTATAAAAATCTGACGTTTTGATGGGAAAACAAAGTAGGAAATGGTGAAAACTTTACTGAATAAGGAACATAAATGTTAATTTAATATTTAATTTATTACCCTATCTCATCATTTAACTATTAACATCATTTTTAAAATATTTTTAATTCGTTTTTAATCTACAGAGTGCCACGCACGTAAGTCACGCACCATAGGCAAATTATAATGAGTTATTTTCGTTTCAGGACAGTTTCAGATCTGTTTATAAACGAAGGTCCTCGTTTACAAGCGATCGTGTCGATCCCTTTGCAGATCAAAATCACGCAGGCATGTCAGGCGTGACCTCTGACGTCTCATCTCTCTAGGAATGGATCGATGGAATAAAGAAATGCAACACTTGTGAGATCTACCAACACTGGCACGTTATAGCTTCATGGGGCCCAAGCGAATTTGAATTAGGGGGCCCCATGTACAATGTTGACTTCGGATATTTTTTTAAGAGTAATGTTTTCTTACAAAAAATTGGTTTGGAGGTCCCTGTTGGTAGGGGCCCAGTCAATTGTATTTTATGTCCATAGGATAACACTCCACTGTCTACCAAGGGAGGACTTCCTAATGGAAACTGGCCCTATTTAGGTGGAGACAAATGAAGAAAACCCAGAAAAGTTCACATGATCAGCCCGTTGATGAGGCAGGAACTGACGACCAATTACCCCTTTCTAGTGGTTTTATCTACTGGGCTACTGGTGGACGTCTCTGTTAGTCTCCGGTTGTACATATTTTACAAGTCCAATTGTACAGGAAATAGAGTAAACAAAACAATTTTTGCAAGTACTGTATATACTATAGTAAATGTCCAATGTACAGTAAACATGCACAGAAAAACTTGCTTCAGTAAAGATGTAGGTTGATTTATGTGAATTCAACTTTGTACGGTGCAAAGTATTAATTTACCATTTGTCATAAACAAAAGCTAATATTTTTGTAGAATAAATCATTAAGCTTTCAAAATTATTATTAAATTCTAGTTTTAAGAAATACAAAAATAACTACATATGCTATTTATTCTTATTGATTTTCACATTTTAAAAATTCCGTTTTAATAAATGAAATCGCATTTAATTAATTTGGATGCAATTTTCAAATTAGATAGATTCCCACTGTCATTTGTCTGTTAACCTGTCCGTCCTTCATTAATTAATCTCGAGAACGGAGTTAGATAGATAAAAATCGAGACCAGATATGAAAAGGCCGGAGGTCCCGATTAACTATATACGAACTTCCGGGCCAGATCGGCAATAACGTGGTTTTTTCAATTAAAATATGTTTAAAAACTGCAGTCTTGGCATTGTGACGACATCAGAATAAGTAATTGCTGGTAATATATATAAGTTATATACAGTCGAACCTCTAATGACGGCCACCTCTAAACGGCGGCTATTTTTTTCTGGGATGTTGAACAAAAACTGCATACAAAATAATCTCCAAACAACGGCTGCTTTTTATGTTCCCGTCAGTGGCCGTTGTTCAGAGGTTTGACTGCATTGTTTTAATTATTATTATTATTTCAATTACAATTACAGTATTATATATCCTGACCATTATAGTGTGTCAATTCAGGTCAGCTGAATGTGACAAAAAATAATAGAATAGTTAAATTATAAATAAAGAATAGAGAACGACCTGTGTGTCTGCTTTAATATGAACTTACTTCTGCACTTGTACAGCTTGAAGAAGAAGCTTAATTTTCATTTTCTTGAACTGTTGGATATCTCTAGACCTAAACATTATATAGATAATAGTAGAAGACAGTCAAGCTTGTGATATTCATGAGAAGCTCTAGAAAATCAATAAGAATGTCATATATTAACAGATCTATTGCTTATTCTAAAAATATTATACTATGATAGATCAATATCTAAAATTTTGCATATATAAATGTGGATATTTTTTAAAATGTATATACATTTGTCAGGTATATTAGGATATCTTATACAATTTAGAACATATATAACTTATATTTTCGTGTAAATCATACGAAAAAGTGTAACTGGTCCCTATTGAGGTGTTACAAACGTAAATAAAACCCGGAAAACACCTGTGCACGAACCCGCGACTAATTTATCCACGTTGCTACTGGTGAGCTGATTGATTTAAGGAAATTTGTAAAAATTCTCTGAATTCACTAAACTTATCGTAATATTTTAATTATATTATTATTTTCCTCAATATTCGATTGTCCTTTTATTAGACTCGTGTCTGGTTGATCGTGGAGTTTAGGACAGTTGAATAGTATAGTCTAATTCTATTTTGATTACTATTAATCAAGAAATTCCCATAAACTGTTTTGTATTTTTTTAACTTTCTCTTCTAAACGAGTAAGTCTTTTCTCCATTAATTTAAATTCGGCCACAGTTTCCCAAATCGAATTTAAATCCTCTGTAACTAGCTCTAATTAAGTTACCAGCATCAATTAATTAAAAACAGCTAACGACCCACCACTGGCCGAGTGGATAAAATCACTGAACACTTGTAGGGGTCACGCCTCGTTAACATAATGGTCATATAGAGTTTTCTTTAGCCTACGTTTTTAAGTTCTATGCTGCTCTGCGCCACACCGACAATTTAGGGTCCCCAGGTATGACCAAATTTAAATTTCGATATTCTTATTACAGTATTCTAATGAGTTCATAAAAGATTGATTTGGGACCCCGAAATTGCCCTTTTTGTACACAGAATAACGCGCCACTGCCCATGTTTATCGTTACTGTAACTAAGAAAACTTAATTTCGTTAAGTCTGTCATTGAAACGTCATTAAGACCTGCCGTTTGCAAATCGTGAGATTCGCAAACAGTAGGACTTAATGACGTTTCAATGCAAAGCAGAATGAAACTCACTAAACAGTCTTCACTTCTGTTTCTTGGGTATTTGATTTATCCCTAATCAAAGGAAGTCGTCCTCTTGTTCCTTTTGCTAAAGGGATTTGGTTCTATATCAGCAATAAGCAACGAAACAGCAATTAAATTACCATTTAATTGTAATTTAGACTCCCCTAGTTTCATATTCAAGTCTTCCGCCAGCTGCTAAAAATCATTTACCAGTGGATTCCGTGGTGGATTAAGAACTCTCGAGGCTCTAGCCACAGACGATTCTACGTAATTTTACGATCGGTTTTGGTTTTATTCGTTTAGGGCCACGCGACACATGGGCAATCTGCCGAAGAAAATACCTTCCGGGAGGTCTTTTATGGGAAACTGGCCCCTATTTACGTGTTACTAATGTGAAGAAAACATGGAAAACGCCACGTGGCCGGCCCGTTGACCAGGCGCGAACCCACGACCCGTGTTCAGTGGTTTTATGCACTCCGCCACTGGTGGGCACATAATTTTACATATAAAGTAATAATGTATAGTTGTAGCTATAGAACTGTTTGTATATGATATACAATTGAAACTGTAAAACTGCTTTATTTTTTCCAATTTCGGGACCCCGAGACACGGGACCTCTAGTCATGTGCCTCACGTGCCTAGTGGGCAATGCTGCACAGATCGAGCTTGTTTGTGAAGCTCCTGTACATAATACTTTTCCTGTTAGCAACAGAATCATGCCGTTATCTATCTTACTCCTTACAGGGGAAATTTTTGAATTAAAATAATGTGACTTCCGGTTTGTATCAGATATTCATATACAATTAATCGAGGCCTAATGCCCCTAAGGTTTTCATATCTGGCCTCGTCCTTCATTTAACTCCATTCTCAAGATTAAGAAAAGACAGACAGACAGCCGATATTGGAAATTTATATGTCTACAATATTTTCAAATTGCAGCCCAATAAAATAATTTTCTTAATAAATGCATAACTGTACTTTAAATTCTAGTTAATTGCAAAATCCAATTTCTACGTACAGTAAAACCTGTGTAAACCGAAATCGCACAGTATCGAGTTATTTTTCCGTTTAGGCAGGTTTCCGTTTTATTCGGGTTCCGTTTTAGACAGGTTTTAGCCTACTGTTTAACACTTTGCACAGCATACAAATGTGCTCCTAGTTCTGGAATCATAGGATTGAATTAATGGGACGATGGGTGATTTACATGTGGGTAATTTAATAATGCTTTAACAAAGAGAATCTCTCAAAATATATACCGGTAATGTTATTATTAATTAATGAGTGGTGCCGAATCAGATTTATTGGACTCTGCACATAAAAAATACATTCAATCTCTAGAGAAGTTATCAATCTGTAATGCTGGTAGTTCTCCTCTCTCTCCTCTACCCAATTGAATCAATACAGGAAGATTGAGGATGTCAATCATCTGGACCATCCCCGAGATGAAATTCCGTGCAGACAAAATAGCAATTTTTGTCACCTTCAAACTTTGAAAATGGGAAATTAGCTGCCCTTTTTTAAATTTTGAACAGATTTTCTCCTCAAATTTTTTAAATGTGCATAATTTGCATAGATTACAACAGATTTTGTATGTCTTGCAAAGATTATACTATATTATTCATGTTAATAGAAGGTTCTCAATTTTTTTCGTTGTGTAAGAGTGTAAATTATGTATTTTGCATAGGAAATATTCAATAAATGCATTTCATAAAAAGCCTAAATTGCATACATTGCTTAAAAATTCCTAAATTGCATACATTGCTTAAAAATTCCTAAATTTCATACATTGCTTAAAAATTCCTAAATTGCATACATTAATAAGAGAACTTAAATTTAAAATATCATACAGAGCCTATCATACGTTGCATATAGTACACAGAGAAGCACGAAATGCACACATCAAATAAAAGAGTATGAATTTCATAAATTATGAATTATGTACAGTACTTTGCACGAGAGACTAATAACATTTCGTAAAGACCTTAATCACATATTAAATAGACCGGAATTGCATATATTGCGTAGAAGAACCTGAATTGCATACATAAAAGATCTTGATAATAGAACTTGAATTGCATACAATATATACTTTGCATACAAGAAGCTAAATTAAACATGTTTCAAAATAAAGTTAAATGATATATAGCATTGAAAAACGTGAATTGCATAAATAACATGAAAGATTCTTCATTGCATAAAGACCATTCTATTAATAACTCTTACATATTTTAGAAGTGAAAAGGCGTGAAAAACAGGAAACTGAAATAAATAAATGCCCAAATTTAGACATTTTCCATTAAATACGGAAATCGACAACACACAAATTATGAAATTGCATAACATAACATAAATTAGATAAGAATTTCCATATTAATCTCTAAAGAACAGATCAAAATTGTATTGCCTGTTATTATATATCTTATGTTATGCCTTACGATCTATGCAGAAATGGATTTAGACTCATAGAATTGCGCTGCAACATACATGAGGTTCTCCCTCCTTCATTAAATAATAACAGGCACGATATGTAAACTATCTTCGAGATTAGAACCATGTTCCTCGTAACATGAGGCCCTAAGCTGTAGCTTATACGTAAATGCTCAAAGCCGGATTTGTGTAAGCTAAACAAGCTAAAGCTTAGGGTGTCGGGTTCAGAAGGGCCTATTTTATATATCGTCCATTATTATTTGATGAAGAAGGAAGGGCTTTTTTATGCTCTAGCGCAGGACCGCCAGTGTAAATACGGCTCCGGTTATAGTCTATGTTATTTTCAGACCTGTGTGATATTTATTCTGCGTTGTGTTCTATGTTACCTACATCATACTCTAGATTAAATATTGCTATTCTGCGTGATGTTGTTATTAATGCAGACGAATGCCACTTAATTACAATCCATACAGCTGTATTTCTTAATATTTTTGAATTTTATTAATTTAAATATGGATTTTTCTTAATTTATACACTAAAAACCAAAAAAAAAATGATCAGGCATAATAATTATACTTCGAACTTGCGATCAAATTCTTTAAATTAACAAAATACCAGAGTATCATATAAATAGAGCACATAAAGAATTCTAAAGGTAAATATTATTACGTTATGGGAAATTGTGTGTGTAGCGCTTCCATGTACAGAAATAACTTGACTTTAAAAGTTTCCTTCTTCGTCTCTTTTAGTTGTTTTTTTCTTCTTTCACCCTATTTTATAACTCACTGATTGCATAAATTGCATAGAATTTACCGCAGTGCGAAGCGCTAAT
Source organism: Centruroides sculpturatus (assembly GCF_000671375.1). Classification (NCBI taxonomy): domain Eukaryota; kingdom Metazoa; phylum Arthropoda; class Arachnida; order Scorpiones; family Buthidae; genus Centruroides; species Centruroides sculpturatus. Next base: position 151,525 of record NW_019385613.1, on the reverse strand, counting down.
ACTTGTACTTTACAGTCTCAAAATGGAAGCGTATGCAATTAATTTATCTTTCTTCAGTCATTAAATATATAAAATGAGTAAATTTATGTATAAAATGCGTTAAAAAATTAGTAAATTTATGAATAAGATGAGTAAAATGAGTAGAGTGAGTAAATTTAAGTGGTTTTTGCATATAAACCACCTCTAAACAGCGGTCATTCATTCAAGAACTTCTTCCTAACAAAACTGCATGCAAAATAACCTTCAAATAACGGTCACCTTTGAACAACGTCTATTTATTTTCTGTTCCAGTCGGTAACCGTTGTTCAGAAGTTTAAGTGTTTAAGAAAAATGGATCTTAAATAACTGAATAAGCGGCTAATTCGTTAATTTGCAATCTCTGAATAGGTACAAATAGGCATTTAATTAAGTTTTATTTATTAAATATGTTTAAAAATGAATATATTTTATATTTTTGCATAAAACTTTGCATAAATTTGCTTAATTTTAACCTGTATATAGCAAGAAACTGGATATTAAGTAACTGTATAAACAAGTAACATGTTACTGTATTCGCACTTAACGGAGAAAGTTTGCAATTAATTGAATTATATTCATTACATATGTTTAAAATTAATATAGTAAGTATTTTTCTATATAAATTTACGTCAGGAACCATTTTATAAATCAAATATACAAAGAAAAACGGGATTTTTAAACAGGCATAACTGTAAATGGATGAGTAAGTAACATTCCTTTTATAGGTCTGTAAATGAGAAAATATGCAATTAATTAAGTTGTATCCGATAAATATGCGTAAAAATTAATAAAATCAAGCATTTTTTACAATAAAAATTGATGCTAAGAACCATTTTATGCAGGAAAAAGGACAGACATTAACTAACTGTACAGATGAATAAGCGGTAAAGTGGATACGGTCGAGTTTTTGTAGACGTTGAACTGAAATTATCGCTTAAGTTCCTTTCTTCACTCATCCGTTAAATGTTCGTTGTATCGAGGTTCGATCTACAACAGATTTTTTTTCAATGCCATCGATTGTTTGATTTTATGGCCAGATTTTTGCAGAATCACGTGATTACAACCTAACAATATCTTGCGCGAATTCAGACGAGGTCAACGCCTTGTTGTGATAATATTTACAACTGAAAAAATGGTTCTGCCGTTTTCTATAGCCTATAATTTTACTTTAGCACAATAGTTTTTATTTGTTTCTCATCGTTTTTTGATGATTTTTATCGATTAAATATGCATAATTTGATCTGTTTCATCCATAGCTGGACCTTAGACTCTGTCTGGCCTTAAGCATCTTCCCCAAACCAAATAATAATGCATGTTAAATTGTGAGTCGAAGCTATAGATTCATAGCGCGAGACTCTAAGCTGCAATTTATTTAGTTACGTTCAATCAAGGGTTCAGGTTTCATTAAGCGTTTTTATGCATGAAAATTTGCATTATAAGCAAGATTTTGCGTGTTTAATTACTCAAATTTTTATTATTATTATTATTATTATTATTATTAAAAATTAGAATATAAAAATGGAAAATTATCTACAATTTTCTTGATTTTATCGCTTAATTTTTCTAGGTACAATACAAACAAACTAAAGCCGGATTAATACAAGCTGCAGATGATGTAAGGCCCCGCGTTATGAGTCTATAGCATAAAGCCTCACGTTTTTGCGTGTAGACTATCGTTATTTGGTAGAAGGAAAGAGCCGTTTATGTGTTAGTCTATAGTTTAGGGCCACAAGTCTAAGTCCAGTCCTGACAGAAATTGATATGTTTAATACATTTCTTACTTGAGAGAGTGTTTGTGAGCAAGTTTTTTGGGTGTTTAATATGTCAAATTATTAAGATTTGTTATCAAAACACGAGAAATTGAAAAATTTACTTGATTTCAACCACTAAATTTTTAAAAATAAACAGAAATTGGTGTTTTAGTTGAGCATTTCTTTATGCAAATGAGCATTTCTAAGCGTTTAATTAACACCTCAAATTTTGCTTGGTTACTCGTTACAGACGATATCATTTAAAAATTTAACAATGTCTAATTGTCATCTGCACATCGACATGTTTACGTCATACAAGAAAATCCTTTGATAGTGGTATCGATTTTCGTCACGTGATTGTCTTCCAAGCTATCGATTTTATATCGTTGTGAATCAAATAATTTTCTTGATTTCTTTTTTTATTATTTAAAAAGATAAATAAATAAATTTTAAGTTTATTTATTTATTTATTTTCTTTTAGACAAAAGGAAAGAAAACTCTCGAAATTCTAAAAATATCAGAATTTCTGTCTGCATCATTAGTCTTTTCTTCCGGTTTTTGTCATTCGTCACGACTTGCATAACCGAAAATTATATGTTAGTTCGCATACAAAAAATAAATAAACAATTTATATATCCTTTTTAAAACAAACAATATACTCTATAGAAAATTTTTGATTCCAGGCCATAGCCATCTCAAAATTCAACAAAACCTGTGTAAAACGAAATGCGACGATACCAGCTAAAGTTTTCCGTTTTATAGATGGTTTTGTTTTTATTAATGCGGGAAATATGAATTGAAAAGTATGTTCAATTCATATTTAGATCTGTTTAATATACAGTAAAACCTGTCCAAAACGGAACATTAATAAAACGAAAACCTACCTAAATTCTTATAAACGCAGCGATTTTCTGTGTTAAAAAAATTCGAAACCGGAAAAAAATATTCAGTAACGTACAAGTCCGGTTTACACAGGTTTCAGTATAAGTTTTTTTTTTGTGTTTCAGACACGTTTAAATACTTTTATACAGTGTACAGAGAGGGAAAAAACTGTAGAAACCCACTACTTGTCAATTGTGCTTTAATTATGACTTAGAATTAGCTTCTGTTGCGCTAAAAATTTCCACTATACTCAAGTGCAATTGGTTTCAAAGTTTCCGCGTTAGACAGGTTTTTGGCTTGTAATAATATTTTATTCAGAAAATTCTACAGTTCCTACAGTTATTTTCCGTTTTATATATCGTCTGTTTTAGACAGGTTTTATTATATATGAATTAAAATAAATAAAACAAACAAAAGCAAATTTTTTTCGTTATTTATTTCATTTTGTTAACTTGCTTTTGGGAAAGACGGAAATCCTGTGAAAGTACTAGAGTTTTCGCTATTAAAGTGCTTGATTACATCTTAATTCTTGGGCATAATTATGGTCGGATTTGCACATAAAATAAACAATCGGCAACTTAATTAAGGCCTCATAGTTTTACATGTATCATTTGGTGTAGTGAAAGGGCCTGTTACATATTACAGCTTAGAGCTACAACAAGTCCAACCCTGACCATTAATTTTGGATAGGAACTTCACGTCTACATAAGAATTACGCCTATTTGTCTTCTATCTGTCTTTATATTGTGAAAAGATGAGCAATTAAGACAATGTACTGTAATGTACACCTAATTACTCTGTATACAAATTGTTGCTAAGTATTGTTATTCTTATGTGCAAACGATTCATGCAAATGAAATGCAGCTCCTGCCTCGTTCGTCTTGTATCAAGATATTCATTACATTATTCCTTGCGTGCAAATTATTGTTTCTTCAATAGTTGTTGTTCCATATACATTTTATCATAACCTATGTACAACGCCAAATTTGCACATAATCTAAGCAAGCTTCGGCTAAGGGGCCTCATGTTATGAGTCTACAGATTGGGCCTCACATTTTAACATGCATTATTATTTGGTGTGGGAAAGAGCATGTTATATGTTAGTCTCTAGCTTGGTCCACAACGAGTACAAAGTCCATTCTTGGATAGAACAGATCAGCTTGTATAGTTTCTCAAAATAGACAAAAACAGTAAACAATTTCTCACTTTACACTCACTTGACATGTTATAATATCGATATTGAACATTTCAGTCATTAAATTACTCAAAATCCGTGATAAAACACAGCTATCCACACCAAAAAGAAATCTTAATTAAGCAATTAAATATCCTCTTCTTTCGAAAATAAATCGCTAAATTCACATAAATTTACAGTATGATTTTATGCAAATATGATTTGCAGAACTGTATAGAAGGACTTCTATACAGTTCTTGACCTATAGTAACAGTTTTCAACCAGTGATGCACGTACCACCAGTGGTACACAAGAAGGATCCGTTAGTTCTACAAGTCTACATACAGAAGACTCGAGTACGCGAGTGAAAAATGATATAGAGCCGCTGTTCTGTAACCAGCGGCGCCCGCAGACTGTAAAAAAAAAGGGTATTATACATTATACAAGAAGCTTCAAACTGATTCAACGATCAGCACTCCCACAATATGGCACTGTTTGCATTTGGGGCTAACATGGCCAAAACTTGACCTTGAAAACAAGAAACGTTCCTTATTTTCAAGGTCAAGTTTTGGTCAACATAAGACTAAGTTGCATGGGACAATGGACAAGTAGGCTAGAAGTCATGAATTTTTGTCGTTCTGTTGTTGATAATGAAATTTAGGGCTTCCCTGGTGATTAGGAAAACATCAAAACAGACGAAAAAGGGGCGAGTGCTACAATGTACCAGCGTCCCTGCCTATATCTCTCAAACTATGATGATCAGCAAGGAGGATTGAAATTATCGGTAATGGGGAGGATATAATTATCGCTCTAAGATTATCATAACATTTTATATTTTAATAATGTATAAATTCCAATCGCGAAAAAATACGTTATCAGAATTTGAATAGAATCGATTATTTCTCTAACTGGAACAAATTTAGACATATATAAGGTCAAAACCGCGCCGATCTAGTTAAAAACGGACCGGAACTCTCTAAACTAGTTATTAATATCAGATATTTCAGGAAAAGAACTACAAAAGATGTTATCCATGGCCGTTCCGCTCGTTGAATCTACCTCAACCGATTCGAAAATTTGAAATGGCGACAGATATAAATTCCCTATATAGACATAACCAACAATCCTTTACCGATCGAATCTGATCGAAGTAAACAGGTTCATTGTTTTTGACGTCATAGGATTTTTCTAGTCATTTAAAAAGAATTCTTTTTGCCAAGAGGAGTAAACTCCTTGCTCATTTTACTGTACTTCAAATAGGTAAAGCTGATTTTTTTCCAACGTTATCCGAGGGTTTCCTACAGCAATTTTATATAGAATTTTTACATTTTTAAAGCAAAATGTGCGACGACGAAGTAGCTGCAATAATCGTAGATAATGGATCTGGAATGTGCAAAGCGGGATTTGCTGGTGATGATGCTCCTCGTTCGGTTTTCCCATCCGTAGTCGGAAGATCGCGACACCAGGTACTTTTTAAAAATGTATTTATTTGTAGATAATTGTTTAAATTTTTTCATGAGCCATATTTTAATATTTAATAATCTATAGCCTATTATGGTTGGTATGGGTAACAAAGATAGTTATGTTGGAGACGAAGCGCAAAGCAAACGAGGTATTTTAACTTTAAAATACCCAATAGAACATGGTATCGTTACTAATTGGGATGATATGGAGAAGATTTGGCACCATACATTCTATAACGAGCTTCGTATTGCCCCCGAAGAACACCCTGTTCTTTTAACGGAAGCACCCCTCAACCCTAAAGCAAACAGAGAAAAGATGACTCAGGTAAAGTTTGTACCACGTTTTTGTTAAAACTTTTGTCACTGATTTTAACTAAGTTTTCTCATGTGTAGATAATGTTTGAAACCTTCAATACTCCAGCAATGTATGTTGCAATTCAAGCAGTGCTTTCTTTATACGCTTCTGGACGAACGACGGGTATCGTTATGGATTCTGGTGACGGTGTGACCCACACTGTACCTATTTATGAAGGTTATGCACTTCCACACGCAATCCTGAGACTCGATTTAGCTGGCCGAGATCTTACAGATTATCTAATGAAGATTTTAACAGAACGTGGCTACTCTTTCACCACTACCGGTTAGTAGATTTCGTGCTTTCTTCTTTAGAAATGACCCTAAATAATGTTCTTAAATGTTTTTCAGCTGAAAGAGAAATCGTACGCGATGTTAAAGAGAAACTTTGTTATATATCATTGGATTTTGAACAAGAAATGGCTTCAGCAGCTGCTTCTTCCTCCATTGAAAAGACTTACGAGTTACCTGATGGTCAAGTGATGAATATTGGAAATGAAAGATTCCGCTGTCCAGAATCACTCTTCCAACCCTCTTTCCTTGGCATGGAGTCCTGTGGCATACACGAAACTGCTTATAATTCGATCATGAAGTGTGATGTCGATATACGTAAGGATCTATATTCCAACATTGTTCTCTCTGGAGGAACCACTATGTTCCCCGGTATTGCGGATCGTCTTCAGAAAGAAATAACTACTTTGGCTCCAACAACGATGAAAATTAAAATCATCGCTCCACCCGAAAGAAAATATTCTGTCTGGATCGGTGGATCCATATTAGCATCGCTTTCTACTTTCCAACAAATGTGGATCTCAAAGCAGGAGTATGATGAATCTGGACCGAGCATCGTTCATAGAAAATGTTTCTAAATTTAGACAAATTAGCTGTTATCTTTATATTAATGCTGTAATAAGACAGCGTGGATCGGATAAATTTTATAATCTATTCACTTAAATTATTCTAAATTTTAATTTATGAATAATAAAATTTTCAATTGCCAAAATATTTCTGTTTTTCTGTGATTGTAAACAACGGTTAAACAAAAAAAAAAAAAAAAAAAAAAACACATTTAAGACACATTTTTACATATTAAAATCTCATAGTTAACTACTTTCATGTATAAGGTGCACATGCATTATTTATTGTTTTTGCTTCTTATATAGTAAATAGCACCAATATTTTAAATCCATAATAGCATGGATCATAATATGGAACATAATAGAACCTACTATATTTCTTTGTACTGTGCAATTGTAGCAGATTCTACCATGGAACTAAGCTACTATCTGTATATATGTGGAGCAACAGTGAACACAATTGTAGATTCATGTGAAGCATAATGGAGCTCTATTATTAATTATTGCAGAGAATAATGAGGCACAACTATAAATCTGCAGGTCTATATAAGTGCCAACAGATTTTAATATTAATTAATTACCGTATATAACTTTGTTTAGCAGTTTACATAGAGACCTATATAAAACTACTCTCACACTTGTCAAAATTAAAAGTATCTAATAATAATAATTTATATAATATAAATACATAATACATAATATTTATAAGACAACATTACGATTATTATAGCATATACATATTAAAAGTATATTATTCAGTTATTAAATAACCTAATTATTATGGCTAATTTGCACCATTTTCTCCCTATGAGCACTAAAAGAGATTTTTAATCATACTTATCATGGGTTCGACCAAGCCTACAACGAAGAGAATGGAAGGTGAGAGACTGGTGAAAAACCCTCAAAAATTCCTTGGGGAGATTTTGGCCAGCTCTGATTCGATCCTGGTCTCCCAAAGAAGTAGACTAACGCCTTAATTAATAACATCGGTCATTATAAATGATTATATTGTACTTGATTATTACAGCTGTCCCTTGATAGTCCGACGTTTTGTAATCCGACATGCTCAGTAGTCCGATGCCGTCCTCGTTACGTGTCTGCTTGCACAGAAGCATGTGGCGACGTGAATCTCCCCACCCAATTCTTACACGATGACACAAATTTCGTGTGTTTTCCGTGAGCAGTTCTGTTCGAACAGTTGGAGTAAGGAATATTGTAGGCTACTGCTAGCAAAACAATGCCAAATATGTAATCACTTTCGGTAATCCGACACCTCTTTGGTCCCATACCTGCCGGATTATCAAGGGACAGCTGTAATTACTATATATTTATTTAATTAAAATAACGGCTGATTAATGTACAACATATTGATATATTATTATTTAAATTTTTATAACATGTAACTCTAAAACATCCACCGAGTTTTTTAAATTTAGGACTATAAGTCTAAGTAGGTCATCGTTAAATTCAACAACTTTTTTTAATTCGTATCGCGGGGCATTTTGCAAGAAACCGATATCAAACCCATAAAATTACTACATTCATTTTATTGCCTTTACACTAATAAAAAAAAAAAATAAAAAAAAAAAAATTAAAAATTCCTTTAAACACGAAGAACTGAAAACTTGATCGCTTTCCGTCAGGATACGTCGCCCCCTCCCATTGTTGTCGCCCCCTCCCTGGCCGAATCCATTGCAAAAAGAGGCCTTCTTAGCGCCAACAGGGTGAAAAGAGCTAAAAAAAAAAAAAGTACTGCGCGATGAATAATTTTAACAATATATCTCGTTAAAATTTATTTTTAAATATTCAATTTTAAATTTTTAAAGTTTAAAAAAAGATAACAAATCTTACAAAACAAATAGAAAATTATTATTAAAAATTTAAAATCACTCAAATTGTATGTAATTAACCATCCCGACAACCGATAAAATAAAATAAAAATTTTGTAAACTAAACAAACAAAGCTATATTAATAAAGACGATTAAATTTTATAAATTAATAAATTAAATACAGAAATAATTAGCATTATTTTCTCATTAGATAACATTGATAAATAATGCATGTTTAATGGAGTTATAGCATCGTTTGTATTTCTAGACATTCCTCAAAATGGCGGCAATCGGGCGGCCGATTGTTCAAAATATTTGACTTGTGGCAAAATGTCCAACATATGAACGAAGTATGAACTATTTTATTATTCATTTAACCTTTATCTATTGGAAATTATGATATATATTTGATATAATTAATTATTCGCGACGTTATCACATAATTTTCCATTATAGTCGTAGGCCTAACGATTCGGGAAAGTTAATGTAATTTTTTCCCCCGATATTTACTATTATTTTTATTGTAATTAACTAAATAGTTAATTTATTAGTTAGAAAGAGATTATATTTATGTAAATAATAAGTAATTATAACGGAAATTGTGGCATATCGCTTATTTGATAGAGATTACTTTTAGATGATTTGTGTATATACAGTATACGTGTATACACAAATTAACTAAAAGTAACCTCTGCCCACTTGTTTATCTATAGGCTTTATATGCAATTAAATTAAATATTAAAATAATAATCGGAAGGGAAAAATAAATTTTTCTCATATTTTCACATTAAATTCCATAAAATAAACATGAATAATTTGAATATTTACTTAACATATGATAATGTTACTTATTCATATTATTGTAATATAATTTAGATTTTATTTAAATTATTAGCAACGATTCTAATTATTTTTATGCTTTAAAATCTTGTACAATTATTAATGTCTCTTTTTTCTTTAGTAAAATTATGCAATGATTTAAATAATAAAATAAAATTTTGCATTAATAAAAGTCATTCTATAGTGATTACGATAATATAAGTTTCGTATCTGATTTTGCTTCATTTTATGCACATAACTGCTGTATTAATTTACCAATGGAATTGTTTATGATTTTATATTGTTATTTCATTTATTTTTAAAAGAATTTTCAGTTTTATTATTAAATATGTAACATTTCAGACAAGAATGAATCTGTATCTATATCTATATATATATATATATATGTCCCTATATTTCACTTTTCCGCCAAAACTACACATCGCACGTGAATGGTTTTTGTATGTGGTAGTAGCCCCAAGTCTCCGTTCGTGCATAGGGGTGGTTGCGTCTCGATAGCTATAAGGGTGCGGGAGATATGGGCTTGAAAGTGGTTGAAAGTGGCTTTCTATTTCGAATGTTTTGTTCGAATTTGTTCGAATTAAATTCGAACATAAAATTCGAATATTGGTTCGATTATAGAACGATTGTAAACGTTCCAGAAACGTTGAAAATAGTTCGTTTGACTA
>NW_019385613.1:105189-141091 GCF_000671375.1 Centruroides sculpturatus | reverse complement strand
ATGATTAAATTAAAGATTTATTTGAATCTCTCGACTTACTTTACTCAAAAAATAACAAAAATTCTTCCATTAAAATTACTTATAAAAACAGGATTTAATTTTTCATGCTGCTGTACTAATTAAACATTGGATTTTTTTTAAGGTATGAATATATATAAATATAACTTACTTTTATTAGGAAGTATGTACTGTATAAGATCTAGTCGCTAATTACTTTTGAATTATTTATGAGGTGAGGAGAAAAAAAATCGATTTTGGGGTGAGAAAAATGAATGGTTTCATTAAGAAGCGTGTCAGTACGAGAGCTTAACAGGGATTGAGATGCAACATGCTCCAACGCACACTTTACACTTAAATTGGTGGTGAAGAAATCTTTCTTCTCCACCCAATCTATCGATAAATGCTTCTAAAAACAACGAAGATGTCCACTGAAAAAAAAAAAAATAAAAAAAAAAAAATTAAAAATTCCTTTAAACACGAAGAACTGAAAACTTGATCGCTTTCCGTCAGGATACGTCGCCCCCTCCCATTGTTGTCGCCCCCTCCCTGGCCGAATCCATTGCAAAAAGAGGCCTTCTTAGCGCCAACAGGGTGAAAAGAGCTAAAAAAAAAAAAAAAAGTACTGCGCGATGAATAATTTTAACAATATATCTCGTTAAAATTTATTTTTAAATATTCAATTTTAAATTTTTAAAGTTTAAAAAAAGATAACAAATCTTACAAAACAAATAGAAAATTATTATTAAAAATTTAAAATCACTCAAATTGTATGTAATTAACCATCCCGACAACCGATAAAATAAAATAAAAATTTTGTAAACTAAACAAACAAAGCTATATTAATAAAGACGATTAAATTTTATAAATTAATAAATTAAATACAGAAATAATTAGCATTATTTTCTCATTAGATAACATTGATAAATAATGCATGTTTAATGGAGTTATAGCATCGTTTGTATTTCTAGACATTCCTCAAAATGGCGGCAATCGGGCGGCCGATTGTTCAAAATATTTGACTTGTGGCAAAATGTCCAACATATGAACGAAGTATGAACTATTTTATTATTCATTTAACCTTTATCTATTGGAAATTATGATATATATTTGATATAATTAATTATTCGCGACGTTATCACATAATTTTCCATTATAGTCGTAGGCCTAACGATTCGGGAAAGTTAATGTAATTTTTTCCCCCGATATTTACTATTATTTTTATTGTAATTAACTAAATAGTTAATTTATTAGTTAGAAAGAGATTATATTTATGTAAATAATAAGTAATTATAACGGAAATTGTGGCATATCGCTTATTTGATAGAGATTACTTTTAGATGATTTGTGTATATACAGTATACGTGTATACACAAATTAACTAAAAGTAACCTCTGCCCACTTGTTTATCTATAGGCTTTATATGCAATTAAATTAAATATTAAAATAATAATCGGAAGGGAAAAATAAATTTTTCTCATATTTTCACATTAAATTCCATAAAATAAACATGAATAATTTGAATATTTACTTAACATATGATAATGTTACTTATTCATATTATTGTAATATAATTTAGATTTTATTTAAATTATTAGCAACGATTCTAATTATTTTTATGCTTTAAAATCTTGTACAATTATTAATGTCTCTTTTTTCTTTAGTAAAATTATGCAATGATTTAAATAATAAAATAAAATTTTGCATTAATAAAAGTCATTCTATAGTGATTACGATAATATAAGTTTCGTATCTGATTTTGCTTCATTTTATGCACATAACTGCTGTATTAATTTACCAATGGAATTGTTTATGATTTTATATTGTTATTTCATTTATTTTTAAAAGAATTTTCAGTTTTATTATTAAATATGTAACATTTCAGACAAGAATGAATCTGTATCTATATCTATATATATATATATATATGTCCCTATATTTCACTTTTCCGCCAAAACTACACATCGCACGTGAATGGTTTTTGTATGTGGTAGTAGCCCCAAGTCTCCGTTCGTGCATAGGGGTGGTTGCGTCTCGATAGCTATAAGGGTGCGGGAGATATGGGCTTGAAAGTGGTTGAAAATGGCTTTCTATTTCAAATGTTTTGTTCGAACAAATTCGAACAATATTTGAATTAAATTCGAACATAAAATTCGAATATTGGTTTGATTATAAAACGATCGTAATTGTTCCAGAAACGTTGAAAATAGTTCGTTTGATTGGGCGTGAACAGGAGACGTTCAGAAATAAAATCGGGACCAGGAAGTGTTAATATAAAGCGGCATGCAATATTTACAGGCGGTTTTTTGCGCATTTGCGAAAAATTGAACATATTTTTATGCATGTAAAAATTCTCTGGAAACGTGAGACCTAATTCTTGCATTTTGTGAAAACGGGTAAGATTGGCTATAATGTAATTATCTTAATCTTCACTATCGTTACTTTTTGCCCAGCGAAGCGGGTCCTTGCAGCTAGATTCTAGATTACTTAGAAAAACAGTCTTTTATATATATATAAAAAAAAAACTATATTACATACAAATGTACGAACAAATAAAAACTCAGCGAAGCGGGTCCTTGCAGCTAGTTTAATAATAAAAATCTTAAAAATGAATGTGATAACTAATTTTTGGTCTCTCTTGATGTTAACTGTTGTAGAGACTAAATTACTGTCGTAGTTAAATATCTTATTATATGAAGTGTGCAATGTCATAATGTTGTAAATGCCAAAAAAGAAACTTTTCAGGAGAGGTAAAAAGCACTTTTTCTAATGAATGAATTCATTTCAATTTCTCAATATTATGGTAAAAACTCACTAGGTTACAATTTCTCTGGAATACTGGAATATCAAAATGATGTAAATATAAGCCATAACATTTTAAGCACCAACAATCACGTGACTTGCACTCTTGACTTTAAACATTACATCTTCATGTAAATTTGTCTTCGAAATATGGCCACTTACGGTGCCAATATTGCCATGGTATTCTTTTGTGGCAGAAAACATTACATTTAGGATTTGACTCTTCGATAAAATGTATTTAGAGAAAAATGGCACTTACCACATTACGGCATTACATGCTTCATATATGAACTTTAAAAAATTGTTTACAATTAGATCCATCATTTTTAATATTGATATTGACAAGTGTACTTTAAACATACAAAACATGGTTAAGTAATTTTTGGTCACCCTATATAATTATAATACATTAAAAATACATTATTAATTGTTTATAACTCTTACATATAGTTCAGGCTATTGATATAATTACACATAATTTTATTAATAATTTGGTCCTGATTAATTATTGAAAATTAATTTAAATATTAAAACTATGGTGTTTTATTATATATTTAAGCAAATTTTGCAGACAACTCATTTATTTTTTTTATCTGTTGTGCATTTTAGCAAGGAGAGAGGAAGTTGATTTTGTTATTATATAGAACATAAAATAATTTTAATATTCTACTGTTTCATGCACTAAATATTTATGTAATAACATTTACATATTATAGTTTTCCTGCATAAATACAGATGTATTGATTGGATCTTGATTTTATTGGGTTTTCTCAGTAGAGGAAACATGAATATAAATATTAAAAGATTGGAAAATGTTAGTTAGTGCAAGTAGGAAAATATTGTTTTGAAGATAAACCCATAATTTTAAGTTCAACAGAAAATATTTTAAAATTTCAAATGATATGAAATTTTGTTAATATATTTGCCATTCTTTATCTGCTTTCAATGACAATTAATTTAAAATTAATGTAAATTATACATCATAATAACTCATGCTTTGTGTAAGTAAATTTAATTTCTTTATTGATTAAACAAAAGTTATTTGAATTTTAAGGAAGTTGTTTACATTTGAACAATTTTCCATCCATTATTATTTCATAAAAATTCAGTTAACATCATAAATCAAAAATATTTTTAAAACTATAAATTGTAAATTTGAGGATATTTAATTATCATATAAATTACTGTAACAAAGTATTTTTGCAATTCTGCAATATTGTTTACACAAAAATGTTGACTTTAGTGAGATCATTACAGTTATTGACCAATGTTATAGTTTATAATAACAATTTAAATTATTAATTTTCATTTTTATTATTAAATAGTTCTTTCTCAAATAACTTAAATTTTTGCCAGTTATATATGATATGGTATGTTTATTTTTATTTAAAACATGTAAGCAACTGTAATAAAATTGACAGTATTGATTTTTTAATAAAATATAATAATGTTCCAGTTTAAACAATGGTATAAATAGTTTAGTTGTAATTTTTATGTTTAATTAGAAAGTAGACAAAAAATCTCACTAGAAATTGTCACTAAAAAATCTCACTAGAAATATTATACATGCACTATCTATAAAAGTATTCCAAGCAAATAACAGTAATAAACATGTTCTATTTGAGATAACATTATATACACCATTATTTATATAACAATATTATATATAGCATACCTGTATATAATATTGTTAATAAAATAAGTAATATGTAAATATATAGAAAAATTGTTTATAACTAAGTAAATTTACTAAATATATTTTATTTACAGTATTTATAGCAAAACTATGAACTTTTGAAGGATCATTGAAAAATGGTACAAGTAAAAAAAAAAAATTTTTTTTTTGATAAATTATAAAATGTATTGATTCAAAATTAAGATGAATAATTAATGTTAATAATACACAAGCAAATCTATATAGATATTTTTTCTTTCAGTAATAATATAATTTTTTAATATTTATTAAATGTTACCATCAGTAAAATCAAATGAATCTTTTCATTGTACCACTACCAAATTAATGTCTGAATTCATGTGCATTGTGACTACAAGCAAATAAAACCCTCATTTGCTGATCATTTTACCAATCATTTCAAAATGCAAAGCAATATTAAATAGACAAAATAAAGTAGTTACCATAAAGTATCTTATCAAATTCAAATAACCATCTTAAATTAAGTATAAATTTTAGAAAAAATTTTTTAATTAGAAATTAATGAGAAATATTTTCAAACAAATACTGAAGTATATGATTGATATTTGATGTAATTTCATTACTGTACAAAATAGTGTTTTTATATATTATGATTTTCAATCTTTATAATTTTGTTTAATTTGTAATACGGTCATTAAAAGTAAATATTTAAAATACTTTTTATACATTTTGTAATAGCTTGTTTTTAATTCATTATATAAATTTTCAGGTACAAATGTTTAGAAGCTTCATTCCTTTTATTATAGCCAAGATATAGATAAGTGCAGAAGTATTAAGTTTTGTAAACATCAAATTTGTTACAGCAATGCCAACTTATTTCTTCTACTTATAATTTAGGAAATTCTAACATATTAAATAGTAGGTTGAAATAGTTATTTTGAAATTCTAATTAAAATAAACTGATTATAAAAATATCTAAATATTTATTTTTAAATGTAAATAGATAATAAAGTAGTGTTATTATTCTGAACTATTTCATTTAGTAAAATCAACTTTGTACGTGTAAATATCTAATATTTTCATGGTTTTATTTCCTGTCTGATAGCTTTTTAGGTAATAGGACAAAATGATATGAGTCATTTTATTAATTGCTTGGAAAAGCTATCAATATAAGACAAACAGACAGGCATAATTATTTCTAAAATTATTTATTAATCTGTTAAATAGTTCAGTATAATATTATGAAACCTGTTTATTTTTTAAAATAAAAATTTCCAATTTTATTAACTTATTTTTTCAATGTTATGCAGCAATAATTTTTATTAAGTAAATAGCAAATACCTTATTATCAGTAACAATTTTATACAAATTTACTTTTGGTCTAATTTAGACAATTTTCAGTTCTCTATCTTTCAAACATAATACAGAATTCAAAAGACAGATAACCTAAAGATTGTCTAAATTAGACTGAAAGTACTTGAAGTAAAGTTGTTGCTGATAATAATGTGTTTGGTATTTATTTAGTAATTCAAATCAATAGATTAGTTATATAAATTTTGTTTCTGCATATAATCAATTTTAATAAATTAAATAAAACATAAAGCTTTTGTTAAAAGATTTTTAAAAACTATTTGAATTCAATCAGCTAATGGCACTCTTGATAAATATTATACTGTAGATTAGACGGTTTGCGGTAAACAGATGTGCGTATGATGGAATCCTCAAAACTTATATCCAAATCCAGGAAATGGATTCTGCTGTTACTATGTTGTTCAATCTCTAGTGATTGAACAACATATCTATTATACTGTAGATCAATCAAATTAAATTTATATTTGTAGTCAAAACAGTTTAATATAATAAATGGATATCTTGGATATGAATATTTTAAATGGATAATAAAATGCCTTATTGGAAATATTATTTGTTATGAGAGATGATGTAAGAAATAAATAATATATATATATATATATATATATATAAAAATGAATGTGTGTGTGTGTGTGTGTGTCTGTCTTTCATGCATTACCACATCGTTTATCCGATTGCTGTGAACTTTGGAAGTTGTTTAATATACTCCCGTGAAGGTTTCTGGCATAGTACGATTGCCATGAAGCTTTGGAAAGTTTTTTTAATACACTCCGTTTCTGGCATAGTACATTTATCCTACGATAGATGGCGCGATCCTACGATAGAGTGTATACGAGTATTTCATCGTGAGATCGATGGATTGCAAATTGTGAAGACCATTTCCCCTTCCAAAAAATATCTCTATATATGCATTTGTGAACTGTTATTTACGATATTTGTAATAATTTTTGTTTAATCACTATATTTCAACTATTTTTTGCTAATTACGTATTTGCTCGAACTTTGTTAAAACCTTAACTGTATCCTGAACAACAACTGAAGTTGTAGGAGGAAATTTGCCTATTTTACCAATTTAGGGATCCCCTTTTCCAAATTTTAATATCAACTCAAAATAATTTAAAAAGACAAATTACTATAAAACTGTTCGTTATCCAACTATCAGAAATTTCACAACATGCCTAGGAAGAGAGGAAGGAGCAATTAAATAAATAAAATTATAAAGGATTTTAAAAAATGTGTCAGAAGTGCGATATTTCCCATTTTTATAATCGCTGCAAGTGTGTAGGTTAAATTTGGAGAATCCGTGCTTCTCGCATGGACAACTGTATGTGGGCAGCTCATGCATCCAAAAACCTTCTAATTTATTCGTGTATGCACCAGACGTAAATACAAAAAATATCGTGTATCCACAAGCACTCCAATAAATAAATAGAATTGAAACAACACTTTGAAATGTTTTTTCGATGAAAATGAATAATAATAATAAGTTTCAATAAAAATGATAAAATGTAAATTGAATTTTATCATAATGAGTTTGCTTGAATTTCCTTTCTTCTGAGATCACAGCGATGCGTGATGGGTAAGCTAGTGTTGAATAAATGACTCTTAAATTTTTTTTTTTTTTTGAAGAAAATTTGATGGAAAATTTATAATCTCTGAATTGTTTAACAATATAAAATGAATAAAGTTAAACAATAATTTTTAAAATTGTTATTTATATTTAATTTTAATAAAATTGTTTAACAATTAGAACAAAAAATTATTAATTCAGTGAGTGAAAATAAGCTTAAAACTGCAATAAGATTAAAGTTAACAATATATCAATACATAAACTGAAAAAAGATTAGTTTATTAACTTACATACATAAGTTAATAAACTAACCTTTTTTTCATAATCTATGTATATGTATGTATGTATGTATGTATGTATGTGTATATATATACACAGTAGAGTGTCGATTATTTGAATCAATTGGGGACTGTTTCGTGTTGAATTTTCTTTGATGTTAAGCCTAATGAAGACTATTGTATTGTTAAAAGTAATTTTTTTATTTTGTACAAACAAAATAAATATATTGAAAAATATAAAAACAATAAACAATTATACTTCAGAAGTTAATTTAGTATCAAAAATGTAAAATATTTGAGTAGCCCAAGACATAGCCAAGGATTGCAGCACCACAGCATTGGTGAAAATTTAAATTTGCCGACTGGAATTCTTTCGGATAATTGATGTTTTGGATAATTGACTTTCGGATAATCGATGCTCTACTGTATATATGTAGATTATAGGACTATATGTATAGCATGCTTTAGTATCATAATAATACACTCAGGTAAAAAAAAATAGTGTATCCTGTAGAAATTATCCAAATTTTACAGAAAACAAGCATATTATTTTAGATATAGAGCTAAAAACTAAAAAAGCAGTAGAGTGTACTTCTACTCCTCCTGTCAATACAGGCTGCAATACAGTTCAGTAGAGAATTGTAAAGAAGTATAATTCTATTCTGAAACCAGCAGAGCCTGGCGTTGCCTGGGCAAAATACAACAACAAAGATTAAGATTATTAGATTATTTCATACTTCTAAAGGAAAATGCACACATGCAGCGTAGCGAGGAAAAGCAGCAGAATGATGTCACTTTTTTCATCGCAGAAGTCAATTTTGTGCTGCTTTTCTCATGCTGCAAAAGTTGGTTGAATTCTATCTTTTGCAGCAACTGCTGCCAAGACGTTTCTATCAGCCAAAAACAGTTTATCTGGTAGTCACGTAAGAAAATAATTAATGATGGAATGTTCAATGCGGTTAACCCAGATAACTAACATCAGAATAAAGAAGAATGGATAATAAATTTAACACAAATTCTATACAAATAATCATATATAATTTAATTCAAAGAACAAAACAATCAAATCTTACTCGAAATAGTATTCTTTATCGAGAGATCTTAATCGAGGAATAAACCTATTTTGTTCACCAGTTCTTTCTCAATCCAAAAATATCCCTAATTCAAAATCTTTATTTGAATCTTTGACAAAATCTTCTAGCTAAATAAAGCAAGCCATACAAAATAAAATTTGTAAACACGTGGATAGCAGCAGTATTTGTATCGTTTGCCATCTTGAATACTGAACACATGCACCAAAATGTAAGTGGATTGCCGCTTGTGTGGTTGTGCTGCCGTGCAGTGAAGATGCATTTGTGACACCACTTTTCCTTGCCATGTTGCATGTGTGCATCCTCCTAAATCCTTCTATTTTAGTAGCCTGGGATGTCCCCTAGTGGGCATTCTAGCAGCAGCGATGTCATTCTGTGATATAAATAATAAATTTCTATTACAAATAAAAATAATAATATACTGAATTTCTAATGGCATACCTTACTAAAACACAGCCAAAAATGCAAAAAACTGCATCAAATAATAATATACTGAATTTATTGTTAATTTAAATAATAGCTAGGGTACCCCTAGTGGCCATTTTTGGCATACAGTGACAGAAAGATAGAAAGAAAGAATCCAGTTTTTCAGCTTTATATCTATACTAATATTATAAAGAGGTAATGTTTGTATGTATGTATGTAAGTTTGTTTGCAGCAGGTAATCTCCGAAACTACTCATCTGATTTCAAAAATTCTTTCACCAATATTTAAAATGGAACTTCAGGATGGACATAGGCTGTATATTATTCCGTTAAACATTCATATAAATTAAAAGATATAATCTAGGTTAAGGCTTTTATGTCCAACAGATAGCGCTACGAGTACGACGCCCTAAGTTTGCTTTTCTGTGAAAATGAACTAAAGCAGATTATCTTCTATCTATTTATATAAATAAAAATGTAATGTTCGTTTGTTTCTACCGATTCCTTTGAAATTTTGACACAGCACTGCATTCGAATATGCACGTGTTTTTATATAATATACATGTCGAAATTCCTCCCACTGAAGGGAGATGGTTAGGATTAAGGCTTACGGTAAAGAACTCTGCTTCTATTTATACTATTTTAGATGCGGGTTTTTGCGTTTTTGATTGCGTTTTAATAGGGTACATCAAGATAGTGTACTATTCACTAAGAAGAAATTTTTCGAAAAATTTCCCCCCATGGGGGAAGTGTTATACATTTATAATAGATACATTTTGAGCCACAACAACGCGTAGCGGGATCTGCTAGTATTCTGAAATAAGTTATTCCATTCACCTTCAGCTTGTTATAATTTATTGATGTTTCTTGCTGAATTTTCACTATGTCAATGCATTGTCTCTCATGCTTGATGATGGACAAATCTGGAGACAAGGTTGGCCATGGCAGTATCATGGACTTGAATGTACTCTCTACCTAAGACAGCTGTATAGCATGAGGATTATATTGCTAGAAAATGTATCCCTGTAATTCAGTCAAAATGGAAAGGGTGGCAGGCCATAAAAATTCATTGACATTACATTGCACTGTCATGTTACCAGTAATAAAGATGAAAGGAGATCTCCCAGTGTAGAAAATTGTTTCTCATACCATCACCATATACCATTTGCTATTGCTGTTTGACAGTTAACATACAAACATTAGATTGTGCCACTAGCACACACAAATCCTGTGTTCATTTATCCTGTCTTACACAGAAAATAAACTTATTGCAAAAAACAGTTGTCATTCTGTTGTATCTCTTTGTCTAAACACCATTGCAGTCAGATAGTGCAATGATGTGCCAACAAAGGTAGGTAGGTATCTTAAAGTTAGCCTAAGTGAAATCCAATTTTATGTATCAACCAATTGTGTTAAGTGATACTGAACACTGCATAGAACCACATATGTTCCTCCATATGGTGTAAGAAACTATGCTGGAGTTGTTATGGCCTGTTTGACAGATTCTCAGGTCTTCTTGAGCATTTATTATTATGTTTTCCATCCTTTACATCAGTTATGACTTTCTATGACTTTATCTTCTTCAGGTCTGCATACACATCTGAATTAGAATGTAAAATAGAACACAGGTTTGAATACACTGTATTCAAACCTGAAGATGATCTGTTTAAGATTGAAAACATTACTTATAAAAAAACTTTACAACTGGAGATAAAAACATCCACAAAACCTTTGTATTTGATTTTAATTTCAAAAAAAACATTCATACTTTCTTTTCCAGAAAATTGTTTTTACTTTAAATGAAAATTCTAAGAATATTTTTTCTGTAGGTCTTTGCATATACCTACCACAATAACTATTTCAAGTTATGTATATATCACATATTTTATTGAATTATCATTCTTCATTCAAAGGTTATTTTTGATATTTGGTATATTTCATAGTAAAATGGCTTGTTCATCCATCTGTATTAAAGCCACTTTAAGGTCTATTCACACACATTTCAGTGATATGTCAGTGATAAAAAAATATCATTGCTTTGAATTTGATTGAAGTATTTGCACATGTCTAGTATAGTGCTGTAATTTAGAATTCGGTGTCGTCAGTCAGTATCCACACTATGATTTAAAATATTGTCACAATGATATTTTTGACTTTCATTGTGATGTTTATGATGATTTTTTATATTTTATTTATATAGTTATAAAATATATGTAATAAAGTTTTTTAAGTAGCTACACATGCCAAATATTAACAGAAAAGGATAACATATACAACTATCTGTCATAACTACATAAAAGAAATTTATTTTGTGAGTGCTTTCAACAGTATATAACTCTTCTTCAGGCAGTATCATTCATAGAGAACAAAACATTTGAATTGAAGAAAAAAGAATCTGAACTTCAACCAACATTTTTTCAAATTGCTTGTCCTGCACACTCCTAGAAAATATAAGTTACACATGTACAGTTTACAAAATTATACAATAATACAAAATACAAAGATATGTAAAAAAAGCATCAAAAATAAAATTGGCCCTTTGCCATTGACTCTTTACAACTTTGGCATGAAAGACTGACACATCAGAATAAAAGACATGTAAAAGATGTATTGAAACAAATGGAAATTGAGGTAACTAATGAATGGGAGGATAATATTTGTAAAGCTGCATGATGGGAAAAGCTCAAAGGTTACCTTTCAGTTAAAGTGAAACAGTCACTCAAGAAATAGGAGAATTAATTCATGTGGATATTGGAGAATCGATGAAAGTTTGTTCTATAGGTGGCTCCAAATACTACATTCTGTTCAGAGATGATTTCTCAAATTTTTGAATGTAAAAGCACTAAAGGCAAAAGAAGAAGCACCTGACCAGTAAAGAACTTTATAGCATAAATACAGAATCAAACAGGAAAAACAGTGAAAGCCATTTGTACTGATCAAGGATGTCAGTTTGTAAATCAAGAATTGTCCAGTTATTTAGAGTGTAAGAGCATCTGCCATCAGACAACAATAGGTTACTCTCATGAACAAAATGGAAAAATAGAATAAGATAATAGAACAGACAAAGAAACTGGTGCACACAAACTGGAACTATATAGTAAACAAACAAATTCACACCTAAATGCTAGCATTTAGGTGTGAATTTGTTTGTTTATAATAGAACAGTAGTTGAGCTAGCAAGATCTATGCTGTATGCAAGAGGACTTGACAAGAACCTGTGGGCAGAAGCAATACATACAGCAGTTCATGTCATCAATTTGACAGGAAAAAGCAACACCACAGACAGAACCTCAACTGAAGTATTAACAGGAAAGAGAATCCGCATTGATTATTTGCATGTATTTGGCTCCAGATGTTTCGTACACGTTCCTGGAGTTAGAAGACAAAAGTTAGATTCAGAATAAAGAAGGAATCTTTGTAGGCTATGATCAAAATATAAAAGGATACAGAGTTCTGGTTGGGGAAAAGATTGGAATCTTCAGAGATGTCTTTGACAGGGAATTAACAGCAACAACCAAATTGAAAATGGATATAGATAAAAATGAAATAAATAATTACCCTTGTTATACTAGTGAAGAACCCAAAACTCAAGTACAAATATAACCAGAAAAAGAAATTAAACAAATAACAAGGAAAACTACAAAGCGAAATTGAGAAGTAGAGAAACTTTGAAGAGTGTAAAACCATTTCAATGAAATGAGCTGCCAAGTGCAAACATACCATACGTTTCTATATTCAACGGTTGACTCAACAGTGAATTTTTCGTTGAGTCCCTCTGTTGAACGATCTGACGTCACGTTTTGCAGAAAAAAGAAACGCTTTCGTTGAGGTCGCTTTTCAAGATGGCTGACTTAAGTAACAAGAAGGTGGCGATTGTGACTGTTTTGCTAAATAATTAAAGTAACTCGCTTAACCATTATTCGAATAAACCCTTTTATTCAAATGAACCCGTATCTGTATCATTTTTTTGTATACTGGGTCTTTTTTTAATTAATAATTTTAATTAATTTCTTGAATATTTATATCATTAGGAAGACTTAGCGGGCCAAATATCGGTCGTAATCAATTTTGGACAAATGAAAAAATCTTAATATTTCAATATTGACCAAATTATCCAACATAATCGTGCAATCACGTGTTTTATCATATACAGATTGTTCATTAATCTGTCCGCTATTACAGCATCCACAGCAGCGAATGGATAGTTTCTATAAGCGAAATTTACTTTTTCGTGGAAGCCGCCATGTTAGTTTGTTGACTACTCAACGGTCTTTCAGGTCGTTGAGACCGTTGAGCTCAACGGTGAAACAGCGCTGACGTCACTAGTCTCAACGGATAACTCAACGGTCCATTTAGAAACATTGTTCTCTCACCGTTGAGTCAACTGTTGAATATAGAAACGTACGGATAGTTGAGATTGCAGAACCATAAATTAAGTCAGTTTTGTGAGCATCCACATTTAGTACATTGGACTGCCATTAAACATGTTTTTAATTATCTAAAGGGAACTGTGGACCATGGATTGGTATTGTTGGCCAATGGAAGTGAATTACTTGTGATATTTAGTGATTCTGATCATGATCTAGACCAGCAATTTCCAACCCAGGGTACACGATATGTTGTTTAGGGGTACAGAAAAAAGTTAGTTACTATGGCAGAAAAAATAATATATTATGTATAACAAATTAATAGTATTAATATTAAGAAATTATTAGGTAAAAAATGTTCCTTGCAACAATCCAAACTTTATTATACATTTCAAAATGTGAAAATAGAAATAAAAACTTATGCTGCCGATTGTACAATGCAACAGATCAATAAATGTTGTGCAGTTGGTCAATGGTAGTGGGGATACCATTATGTGTGATTACTGGGGAGCACAGTGGGTTGGGGCAACTAAAAGCAAGCTACCATTTTGCTGTCCTCAAACAAAGCAGAACTAATATCTACAAGTGAATCAACAAAAGAACTTCTCTGGTTCAAATGCCAAATTGTTGACCTGGGACTCAAGTACAGTAAAACCTATATTATACATGGGGGTGTTCAAAAAGTATTGGACCTTTATTTTTCCTGCATAAACCAGTGACGCGTGGGAGGCCTCCTTCAGTGGAGATGTGGAGAGGACATTCATGCGCAGTCCTGAATTTTTTCCCGCCCGCAGGAAGCGTCAGTCGCTGGCAGTTGGCCTATGAGTGAGGACGCGTAGTGAGCACTCATCAGATTCCTGTAAGTTGGAAAATGACTGAACAACATGAGCAGTGATATTGCATCAAATTTTGCCAAAAGCTTGGCAATACCCAAGCGGAAACAATTCGCAAGATTCAACAGGCTTTTAGGGAAGATGCCATGAGCAACACAAGGATAAAGGAATGGTACAACCAGTTCAAAGATGGCCGCACATCAGTGGACAGCAAACCACGTTCAGCTAGACCCTCAACAAGCCAAAACCATTTATGATGACAAAGGAGTACTACCAGGAGACCAGGGCCAACCAAAACTTGGCAACTCCATCATGATAATGCACCTGCCCATTCTGCGCATCTGATTCAGACTTTCGTCACCAAATACAACATTCCTGTGGTTTGTCACACTCTGTACTCTCCCAACATGGCTTCATGTGACTTTTGGCTATTTTCCAAGCTGAAAATGCCGCTAAAAGGAACCCGATTTGAGTCGAGAAGACATCATGCAGAATGCAATGGATCAGCTGATGGCCATTCCAAAAGATGCATTCCAGCAGTGTTTCCAGCAATGGCAGAAGCACTGGGAGAAGTGTATACATTACCAAGGAAACTACTTTGAACTGAATTAGGGTTTTGTACCTGAAAATCAATAAATGTATTTTTGCCGACCAAAGGTTCGATACTTTTTGAACACCCCTTGTATGTAGATAACCAAAGTGCTATATGCCTAGTTAAAAATCCAGAATTCTTGAGAAGGACAAAGCATCTGGACCAGTGTTTCCCAACATGGGGCCCATGTACCACAGAGGGGCAATTGGATTGTTAAGGCGGTCAATTCAAAAATGGACTCGTCCAGAGTTTAAGCTAACCGTACAGCCACTATATGTTTAGGGGGGCATAAGAATTTTAGAAAGGTTTAGGTGGGGGATAGCACATAAAAGGTTGGGAAACACTGATCTGGACATTAGATATTACTTTGTTCAGGAAGAATTCCATGATGAAGAATTTGAGATCAGATATTGCCAAAGCAATATTCAGTTGGCAGACATCCTGATCAAAGCTCTGCCTAGAGCAAGCTTTGAGTAGAACAAAAGCAGTTTAAGAATATGCTAGAACTATTGTTCAGAGATTCAAGTTTTCTTTGGTTTTTGGTTTAAGGGAGAGTGATGGAGATAGTATTTAATATAACAATCCACGAAAACCTTTATTTACAAGTGTTATGTCTGTAGTACACTCCACAAATGCTTTCGACCTCCACTGAGGTCTGCTTCAGGTGGTGACTGACTGTGTTTCCTCTTGACCGCCGTAATGATGTCCCCACCGTCCCCCACGCCGCAGTGATAGCCCCCTGCCTTTGCCGGACGACAACCACCAACCTGATAGGAACGTTAAGTGCGTGGTCATCCAGTTCAACCAACATTTAGACCCCTTATACAGGGAGATTGCTAGCCGCAACCGCATGAAGATCGGGTACATGAGAACCGGCACTGTGTATGATCTACTGCGCAATGCCAAGGACGCGATGGATCTCAGCAGGGCCCCAGGTGTATACTCCATTCCCATCAGGGAAGACAGATTTCATAGGGAGTTGGTTTACATTGGCTCCACCATCCGCTCGACACAAAAACGGATACGAGAACATCAAGCAGATATTAAAAATAACAGGCACACCACCGTCTTATCAACCTACGTTACCGACCCTGATATAAGGGCGGACTTCCAGAACACCAGACTAATCAGACAAGCGTTCTGAACTGATCACATCCAATACCTGGAGGCTTGGGAGATTCATAAAGCTAATAGTGGGTGCACCTGCATCAACTTCAGAGATGGTTAAATGATCATGCAGGCATAGAGGTATTTGTTCGAGGAATTTGAACAGAAACAGTCGGAGGGGTGAAACCCGACACGCACAATTATTTACATCTCTGGTGACATCGTTACAACGGTCAGGAGGAAACACAGTCATTCACCACCTAAAGCAGAGTGTAGCTCGGTGGAGGTCGAAAGCGTTTGTGGAGTGTACCACGGACATAACACTTGTAAAAAAAGGTTTTCGTGGATTGTTATATTCAACACAGTGTTGAGTTGTTGGAAGTCGTTTGTTGTAGATAGTATTTAATTTGTAAGCAAAAACCAGGGAAAACTTGAGAGGGCACTGTATTCAGTTGGTGCCAAAATCTACAAAGAAAGTATGAGGATAGAGCTAAGTCTCTTTATATCATTTAAAGAAAAAGGAAGTAAAGTTTGTTATAATAATAGGACTAAAGGTGTTTTTATTTGTAGAAAACAAGGGAAAACATTAACAATTTTTCTTTCCTCAAAAAAGTTTACACAATTGTACATTTAGGAAAACCTGGCTCAAGTGAATGAATTCAAAACTTGGTTAACTTGTGATGATATTTGTTTGGCTCATTGCATCGTTTGTTAAACATCATTTAGTGTTAAATATGGTGGAATTAAAGCATGTAAGAAGCATGCCAATTGCCATCTCCCCTAGTCATTGCATTGCAGACTCTAAGTCTTTGAAATTTTGTCGAATTCCAAAGGGGAATAGAGTTAAGTTAGAAAATAGATTGATTTGAGTTTTGTCGGGTTGATTCTTATTGATTTACATTGAATAAATTGTTATTTGATTTTTACTAAATTTTGTATATAGTTATTACTAGAATTTTTATTAAATATTGGATTGTTTTTGATTAACTTTGTCATTATTTAATTTGGTGCATGCTTAAAGTCCATTCCTGGCACATAAACGCAAATCCGAGTAAAGTATCCGTTAGGTAATGGCTATTTCCGGCACACAGTTGTGTCGATAATCGTTGTAGAGGGCGGAAAAATAATATAGTACTTTACAGAAGAAAATCATAAGAAAGACTTCATTTAATGGCCTCATTAAGCTGTGGATAAGATTGAATGTTGTCCCAACAAATAACATTTGTTGTGTTTGATGATTGTTATGGATTTGGAAAGATGAAAGGCATTTGATCTTTTTTCATGTTGTTTTTCGTTTCTATTTAATAGTTAGTCAATGAGACAATGTTGGCATTGATCTTGTACATGAAGTTTCAGTTGTTGAAACAATTCTCCAAATGAATTATGTTGTTAAGTAAGGCTATCTCTATCTCTTAGCAAATCTTATCGCTTTCCTCAGGTACAAGTTCCTGCAATAAAGAACATTCAAATCGTAAGCATATCCTGTAAATGGAAGTAGGGAATAATCCAAGAGAAAAGCAATGGAGGAGACACTTCAGTTTTGAAAATGTTTTGCATAACTTCACGATAATTTTTCTATAAGACTTGATAAAATCATCTACAGGGGATCTCTTACCACTTTTTTTGAACGTAAAAAATGATAAAGATCCAAAAGAGAGGAGCTGCTTGCTTGGCCATTTACAATATCCCTGTACAAGATCACAGGGTGAAACCATCCATGCAACGTATATTGGGCCATGGCTAGATGCCTGAACATGAGAATTAAGGAATATCAATATATAATTTGAAGGGACTTTCCAGAATGGTGCTGGCTAGTTTTGCTGCTGATAATGACATTCAACTTTAATTTGTTAAGGCATGTATCTTACATCACTCTTATGACCCAGCCTGTCTCAAATATCTTGAACAGATTGAAATATTCAAGGCCTTCAAAAAGAGTATGGCAATTAATTATAATCTAAGATATTTGTTGTCATGCAGTCAAAATGTATATTCATATTTCAACTGTGTAGCAAGCATTATATGAGAGTCTAGTACTAGTATACATATGGTTTATTTATTATATATTGTAACATATAGTTTAATTTGTTGTGTGTTGTAATATGTTCATTGAAACAAGATATTAATGCTGCACTGTGCATGCATGAATTTCACAAAAATTTCAATTTTTAAATTTGTAGTAGTGTTCTATTTTTAGAATACACACTTATTTTTATCTGTTTTTCTTCTAAGCTGAAGATGACCACTTAAAATGGAAGAAAATGTTTGTTTTGTTTAAATACATACTTTATATGCTGGATTTTTTATGTTTACATTTATTTATTACTAAATTACCAGTATTGACATAGAGATTGTACAATTATCTGGCTAGTGAAATGTGGGATGGTTAATAGAGTTGTATTTCATTATTAACGACTCTCATATGAAAACTTGCTTTAGATTAGAGTTATCATTTGTATAATTGCTATACAGTGACAAAAATGCAGTAGGTATGATGCTAACACAGTTTACATGGATTGTGCACTTACTAACGGAGAAGATGACAAGGACAATGTCTTAGTTACCCTCTGTTATTGTGGGCATAATAATTGTATCAAAATATCAAAGAATAACAATTTCAAAAACTTTAGACAAAAACAGTATTTTTATTAATCTGTAATTATTCATCAGTTGATATTTATTCACTGTAGCTGAGTGTATTTGACAAGCCCTAGTTGTAACTAAATTTTTATTTCCAATGTTTAAAGTTACCAATGTTGTTATATATTAAAGCTAAATGATTATCAAATTATATCAAGCTATATTACTATTACTATTGTTAATTTTAAATGCTAAGTAATTTGTCACTAGAGGCAGGCATTAGAAAAGAATCGTGTGGTCTTGTCGTCACTTACACTAACTGGACCTTCATTCAGTCCGCATTGTCAGAACTTATTAATTTAGATATAATCATACTCTAATGTATCTAAATAAATTCTGAAAGCAAAGATCAGATGAAGGTTCAGGTAGTGTAAGTGGCAATGAGACTGCATGGTAAGTGGGAATTGTGTGTTTGAGTCCCAGTTCAGGTCAATTCTTCTTTTCCACAACCTTTTAAATTAATTATTAAAATATTAATTTAATTATAATTATTAAATTTAGCAAGAGATGGTGCCTAATGCCTACCTCTAGTGCCAAATTACTTAGCATTTTATTAATAATAAAAATAGGGATATAATCTGATATAATTTGGCAATCATTTGTCCTTAATATTATTTTCCTTTAAATGCTCTAAGTTTATTTGAATAATGAAAACTTTCATCTGAAACATTTTCTAAATGAAACTCACACCTTAAAATTCTAGCATTGCAACTGTTTTGTTTACAGTGAATGTTTTTGATTATCTTGAAATGCTGAAGGCATAGGGAATAACCTGATGATCTTTCAAGGTAACCAGAAATGTTAGTTGCAAATAAACTGTTTTGTGATGCTGGAATGTTAAGGTGTGAGTATCATTAATACTTCATTCAGTTTTACTGCACTTTTAACATTTTCTTGCTCATAGAAGCAGTTTTGTATAATTTTGAATATATTAAAAAATATCATAATTTGAATCTATCCTCATATAAATTTTTTCAACATCATTATGAGTAAAATATAGTTCAGATATTGTATTAAACTCATATCTGTCTTGTCAGTAACAACTCTGAAATTGTTGGCAATTTAACCAATTGAATAATTGTCAATACAAAAATAAGGTAGTTTTTTTTATACATCAGGCAGGCTTTTAAAACTTTGTTTTATAAACTTTGTTAAATATGGATATTTTAAAATTGAAAAAAAATTACAGTGGTGCCTTGACTTAAGAGTTTAATTCATTCTGTGATGGAACTTGTAACTCGAATTACTTGTATATCAAATCAGTTTTCCCCATTGAAATGAATTTAAATGCCATTAATCTATTCCAGACTCACAAAACACTGCAACTTTTTTGTACATGTTTTTAAATAAGAAAAATGTACTTATAAGTAACGAATATTGTATAAAAAATACAATAGAATGTACTGCAATAAACTAGTTTGCGGAAGTTGCTGAATAGATAAAGAAAGAAAAGATGTAAAAATTGAGAAATGAGGGATGGTGGTGCACACACAACATGGGAGTGAACTAATGCGTATATCATTCGATCACATGTTTTTCTATAAGCTAGCCTGTCATACATTGGAAGAGTAATGAAAATGATGAAATTATGGCAGTTTTCCATCTTCTTTTTCTTAAGCTATGGTTTGCTGTGGTGTTCACTGCACCACAGCAAACCATAGCTTAAGAAAAAGAAGATCCAACTAGAGATGAAGTATCTGAAGCTGGCTCATAACCTGAATTTTAGCTCTCAACTCAAAGCAAAAAATCAGCCGAGAGACTGCATGTATTGAAAAACTTGTAAGTTGGGACACTCATAAGTTAAAGTACCACTGTATTTTTAACATTTCTCAGAGAAATTCATATTATAGAAATTGTAGAATAGATATTAAGTTTGATTGCAATTAAATAATTCAGTTATCTCATTATAATTAATAATTTTCAATAAAGATTTTATATTTAGATTAATCAAATTATAAAATTATTTTATGTAAATTTTAATGTGATTTGTATTTCTTTACAGATATGGAAAGTGGCATAGAGCTTCAAAATGCTGAGACCATTGCTGTTGTCAATGATGGCGATGGCTTGGTTAAAATGGAATCCGAACAATCTAATGTGGAGTTGGCAAAAGAATTGCACAATGAACAAGAAAACAAATGTTCCTGTGAAAATAAAAATTGTGAAATTCGTAATTCTAACTCTAACCATGAAAATGATAAATTATATCCATCATCTAGTAAAGAATCACATCAGTGCAATTATTGTGGTGGATACTTTGAATGTATATTTGCATATCGTAGACATCATCTAAAATGTTGGCGAGCATTTTGTCGAAAAGCAACTTTGAGCCAGAATAGTACAGAAAGTAATAAACCTTTTGAAAAGAAAGATTTTTCAGTGAACAACACAAATATTAATTCCAGAAAAAGCTGTAATATATGTGGCTTGAAATTTAGGTCTCGATTACAATATGCGATGCATGTTCGTAGGAAAAAGTTCTGTCGTCCGCCGCCATTTATCTGTGGGAAATGTGGAAGAGTTTTTAAGCATCTTCATCTTTTAATTAGTCATGAAAAACGCAAAATACCTTGCACTCTTATGGGAACAAAAAGCGGAGAATCCACAAGTCAAAAGAACACTGCTTCTCCAGTTGAATTAGAAGACCAAAGTGCTGTTAAGAAAAATGATGATATAGTTAACTGTGAGATATGTGGCATGCAGTTTGCATCTTTTCAGTGGTATGAAAAGCACATTTCACAAACAAACTGTTTCAGACTCAGAGATGGTAAAATGCCAAATATCTCTCAGAAAAAATTTAAAACTCCATATCTAGAAAAATTTAGAACTGTTCGTGGTTATAAGTGCAAAAGATGTGGTCATCTTTTTCGCTATCCATATCGTTTGAGAGATCATCTTATGCGTAAAGTACCGTGCATACCTAGAAGTGCTAGAAAAACCATGCCTCCAGTAAAATCTCTATCAAGTGAAAGTCAAAAAGATGAAACTAATGTAATTGACAATATTGTAGAAGAAAAATGTCCAAATATCGAAAATACAAATGCTAATGTAGGTAGAAAAATTATTAGAAAATATTGGAAAATTGCAAATACACACTCAAAACAAAGAAAACGGCAAGTGGATGTTATGAATAAATATGGAACTTTAATATGTTGTATTTGTAACAAAAAATTTTTTAATTCATATACATGGAACAATCATCTACGTATACATTCCACTGCAGGAGAAAAGTGTTTCGTTAAATGTCCTGTTTGTCAGACCGTTTTTCGTTCTGCATATATGCTCTACTGCCATCAGAAGAAAACCAACCATTGGGGAAAATTGATGAAGAGTCGTATAAATTACTGCCAGTGTCCGTTTTGTGGAAAGAAATTTTCATATGTTGGATCAAGAAAAAATCATGTACAACTTCACATGCAGGATTATCCATCAGCTGTAAAAGAATTTTTGGAAAATACAACATGTTCAAGTTGCAATATTCACTTTGTTTCGGAAGCTAAAAAATTAGCTCACATGAGGAAAGTCCACTTAACAGAATCTGATATAAAAACAGAAAATGTTGAAAATTGCACTAAAGGAAAGCAAAAAATTAAACAAGAATTTCCACCTCAATCTTCTCAAGTACGAAATTTTAGTAGTACAAATATTAATGTTGCTGTTTCCAATAAGAAAAATGTATTAGGTGAAGATAAAGCATCGGAATTGCATTCATGTACTTTTTGTTTTAAAAAATTCTCACGCTTAAGTTTTTTGATTCGTCATCATCAAGAAACCCACAATGAATGCTTAACTTTTCAGTGTGGTGCTTGTAATCAAAAATTCTCAAATAAATCCATGATTTCCCAACATATCAAAAGAAAACACAGAGCTATTCCAAAAAGTAATCTGATTATTAAAATTGATAAAGCATCAAATTCAGAAATAGAACCAAAACTTGAGGATGAAGATGAAGAGGAGGAGGATGAAAATGAAACAAAGGATGAACAAACTTTGCATTTTCAGTCACAGAATATAGATGATTTAAATAACTCGAAAAGAGGAATATATTCTTGTGAATTATGTAACCTAAATCATTTCAGAAAAGTGTCTGCATTAAGACGCCACAAAAAATCAAAACTACATAAAGATAATTTGATGCAAAGTAAACTGGGAGAAAATGCAAAATTAGCTTTTACCCATGACAAGAAGAAAACTCCTAAAATTTTAATTTGTTCTGCTTGTAACCAATCATTTGATTCCTTGAGAAATTTTATCCCTCATCGTTTGAATCATTTTAATTTTCAAAATGCAGATCCAGCAGAAACTGTCACAAATGAGCCATATTATTGTGAAATTTGTTCAAAAGTCATAATTCGCCAGAAAAGAATAGAAACCCATTTATTAGGCCACTTACGTAGACATAAGGTACAGTTAAAAGATACAAGTTGTAGCAATGACAATACCAATAATTTAAAACAATCTTTAACTGAAAAATTTACTGATGTTAAAGATAATTCAAAAACAGAAACTGAACAAAATGTTAATGATTTACAACCAGAAAAGTATGAAGAAGGACAGAGGCGAAAGAAGGTGAACTTTACATGTAAAGTTTGTAAACGAAGTTTCAGAACAAAACGTCTTCACACATTTCATGTTCGTTATCGCTGTAGATTTCAATTAACATGCGAACATTGTAAAAAACAATTTCCTTCTAAAAAGAAATACAGACTTCATAAAGAACGTTTAAGATGCAAAGTACCACAACCTAAATTACACTGTCAGTATTGCTCATTAGATTTTTCTTCAGTTAGTGATTTAAAGTGGCATGAGAAAAGTTGCCAGAAAGTCCATGGCACAGAATCTGGAGACTTCAACCTCGATAATATGAATAATTTATTTCATTGTCAGTATTGTCATAGTCCATTTTTAACTTTACAAACATGCCAAGAACATGAGAATTATTGCAAGAAAGAAGCCTTTTGTTCAATTTGTAGATCATATTTTACTTCTTATGAACTTCTTAATAAACATAATAATGAATTTCATACATCAGAGAAGTTATTAACTTGTTTAGTGTGTGGAAAAGTATTTCAAAACATAAAATCACTGAATTCACATATGGAAACTCACAGTAGTGAAGAAATACACAAGTGCAGTAGTCAGACAAATCACAATTCAACTAAATTAAAATCAGAGGACATACTGTCATGTCATCATTGCAATACAAGTTTTCAAGAGCAGCATGACTTGAAAGAACACCTAGTCATTCATAATCCTTTTACATGTCCTGTTTGTGGGAAAGTTGAAAACAATGTTCACGGATTTAGAAAGCATCCCTGTCGCCTTCCAAATGGAACATTAGCAACTGGACTTGTTTTTAAAAGAAAACAAACAAAGCTAAATTATATTCAAAATGACAAAGAATTAATTCCTAATGTTGAACTTGAAACCAAAAATAATTGTTCAGAATTAAGTAATAATGCAGTAGCATTATCAGAGGAAACTTCAGAATTGGATAAAGTTAACAGAAATCATGAAGAGGGCAGCACAGAGAATAATGACGAATTCAGGGAAAAAATGCCTTTGGATATTCTCCGCGATAACTTTTCTCAGTTACTATATTTATTTGTTGCCGATCCAGAATTAATGTCTCAATTTGGATGGGGCCAAAGGTTAATTGATGATGTCTTGGACGATGTGCTTCAGAACATGGGGCAGAATTCCATTGATCGAGACTCCTCTCTCTCTGAACTGGAGCGCCTTCGCGAAAACATCAGAGTTCTCTTGAGAATATGTATCAAAGATCAAGTGATGGATGCTGTAGATAGTAACAATAAATCCATAGATGAAATTGTAATAGACATGCTTGGAATGTGTCAGGCCAGCTTGGAAGGTCAGACGACCATATCGGACAATACTTCTTGAGTGAAACTACTGCCATTAAATTTGTTTAAAATGTATTTGGTAAATGATAAAAAGAAAAAAAATGAAAAAAAATTGCTAAGGTACAAAATGTATAATTGTCCTATCAATTGATAATTACTATTTCATCATAAAAGGGCATTTTGTATTACCCATTCTTAGTAAGTATTGTATTTTATTAATATTTTACACTTTTAGTCTTTGAGTAGTTACATGTAGATTGAATTTAAATGTATATTCTTATATTATTTAGTAATGTTTTGCACTGGTAAGTTTCCCAAAAAATTACACTAAGTCTTTTGAAATGTTAAGCTCTCTCAGAAACTGTCAAATGCAAAGATCGAGATGATAAACCCCATTCATTTTTTGTATGTAACATTTATACACTGAGCTATTGCAAAATAATTTCTGGTTATGACAAACATTATGTAATATACTGTTAATGAATTTTAAACAGTAAATTTATGTAAAACTGATAGAGGGTCAATATTTTTAATCTAGTTTAGTTTGAAAATAAAAGACAAATGTGTTAGTTTTTTGCAATTACCTGTTCATATAAAAACATTTGTGAAAGTTGAAAAACATTTTAATATAAATATCATTGCACAGCTTGAGAAAATATGGGATTAAAAATATTTTAAAAATTAATGTGTAGTCTAATTATTATTATTTGAATGTCATTAAATTCATGAAGTATAAATTGATTTAAATTAATTATTTGTTTCTTTATGCTTTGTTGGTTAATGTTTTTACATAATTATCTCGAATCAGAAGCAATTTTGCTGTGCTTTTTAAGTAAGCTAATTAATTATTAAAGCTAGATTCAATGTAGTTTTTATTTGAATGTCAAAATTAATATTAATTTTATACCAAATTTCATAATTTAATCCTGTATATATGTATGTAGATGAATCTTCAAACTTATTTTTCAAATACCAGTTTGTTCCATGGTATTTTAGTAATCATGAAAGTATATGATTATGATCATTAAAATGTATTTGGCTACTGCATTAAATATACTGTGTTTGTTATATATCAGAATTTAATTCAGTAATGTGCGTAACATTTATAGTTATTTGGCTATGTTTGTGGTGAAATAAACATAGTGTAATGGCTGATTATTTTAGGAAGAAAATGCATATTATTTTATAAGAGAGATATTTCAATATCATAAAATACAGAAAACAGATGCCATATTTATTCTAATAAACAGTGCAGTGCAGCTGCAAGATGAAAATTTATAGTCTCCTCTAATAGTAAGTGTGCCTTTTATCAGAATATGATAAGGCTAATTGCAAAATGAAAAACTGCACATTCTATTCAGCATTGTAATTGCTACTGAAATTTTGATTGATGTGTCAAAATCTATTTTTTACCATATGTTGAAATGAACTTTGAGTGTTTTGACATTGCACTGTTTAAATAATAATAATAGTGGAAAATGTTACCTGATTTATTCCATTAATAGTTATACCTAATTCTGGACAATAGAAATAATAGTTACTGTTGAATAACAGTTGTGTGCAATTGAACAAAGAATAGAATATTAATTAAAGGAATACAAATTTACAAGATTACTATGTACATTTTTTAGAATAAATGCTAATTACCATAACGTATTATAGAGTTGTGTTATTTATCCAGTACACTGAAGGTAATTTTGATATTGCAAAATAGTATTTAAGGGAAAAACTTTGATGATACAATAATAGTTACAACTGTTATTCTAATAAATCAATATAAACCATACAGCTGCAAGATGAAAAAGTTATAGACAGCATGCTATTTATTAGAATAAATGTGGTATATATCAAAGTTTTCAAGAATTGTTAACCTTGGTTATATAACTGTACATAAAATTAGTTGCAGCTTTTACATAAAGTATATAATTTTGATCCTACTTGTATTATATGTTTGATCAAAGCAAATTAAAATTGCTTAATTGACTGAATCAACCTTTAATTCAGTGTGCTGAACATTTTATTGAATGAACATATATTCTTCAATAAAAAACTATACTTTTCAGTTTACATTGGCTGTATTCAGCAGAGTAAACAGTTGTAACTGAGCAAAGGTATTTCAGTCAGTAGTTGTTACATAGTTACATCTGCTGAACAATGAGTGATGTATGCGTTGGAACAGTCATCATTAGTCAGTTACAGCTAGCAATAGGTAACGTGAGTGTAAGATACTACTAAATGTGACATAAAAACACCAAACATGTTCCGAAACAGCACTACTGTAAAGGACATTCAGCAGAAAAATATTCAATGGCTCCAGAACTGTTGAGTTTACGCTATACATATGCAGCTACTTTCCTTTTTCCAGCTTTTATTTTTGACATTTATCTTTGAAATACTTTACTTGATCCATTCTAGTAATAAAACTTAGTAATTAATTGATATAATATTTAAAAGATGTTCTTAAAAAATTAGTTTCGTCAATCAGTATATATACAGTATATGTATTGGTTGATCAATATACAGTAGAGCGTCGATTTTCCGAAAGTCAATCATCCAAAAGAATTCCAGTCGGCAAATTTAAATTTTCGCCAGTGCTGTGGCGCTGCAATCTTTGGCTATGTCTTGGGCTACTCAAATATTTTACGTTTTTGATACTAAATTAACATCTGAAGTATAATTTTTTATTATTTTTATATTTTTCAATATATTTATTTTGTTTGTACAAAATTAAAAAAAATGATTTTTAACGATACAATAGTCTTTGTTAGGCTTAACATAGATGAAAATTCAACGCAAAGCGACATGCAACGGAGAAAAATTTCGACATCGGATACGTTAAACTATTTTTTCATACGTAAATCAGTTATCCGAAATATCAGTTATCCGGACAACCCCAGTCTCCAATTGATTTGGAAAATTGACGCTCTACTGTATATACATAATCAATACTCTTAAGTATACTCTAGTCTGATTATAAGCTACATATCACTAGTTTTCATATATGAAAGATTCTTATAGTATATTTACATACAAGTTTGAAAACCCAAATGCATTATTTTGTAAATATGCATGCAAGGTATAAAACTATATTAAAACTAGTCACAGAACTTCATAATTTTAAATTATAGTATATTTCATCTCTTATCAGACTGTACAAATGTGGTATAAATAAGTTATAACCAATTTACATCTTAATTATTGCTTGAACAACAGTTTACCTACAAAACTATCATTGTTTGTTTATTTCCAAATGTCAACATCTAAAACTTGATAGCTATAAATTAAAGTCAAATGATTGCCAGGTTATATTGGGTTATATTACTACTATTATTAATAATTAAATGCTAAGTAATTTGGCACTAGAGGTAGGTGTTAGGTGCCATCTCTTATTTAATTTAATTATTAATAGTAGTAGTAATCAGACAAATATAATCCAGCAGTTGTTTGGCTTTAAGATAGTTTTATTTCAATTGTTTAAACATTAATATAAAAATGAAGCAAAAGTTATGTAACTTTCCCAGTGAAAAATATATGTTTAAGAAACATATTAGCAAAGTTTAAGAAATTGTGCATAATACCACCTGTTATGAGGTTTTATTTAAAAAGTAATGTTTATATTATTAAGTATAAAATGAAAAGATAAACGGCTTAATTTGAGGATAGAGATGAGTTTTTATTTGGTAAACTAAAGATTTGTTGGAGTATAAAAAGTTTTGTAGCTTTGAAACTTTTTGAGATATTGTCCTTAATATCTGAACCAATGGTCTGATTTTCCTGAAAATTTCTAGAAACATTTCCCCCAATACTCTAACCTCCATACATACAGAAAAATTCCCAAGTATTTTGCATTTCTCAACATTCAAGTTCTCAAGTTCAAAATGTAAAAATCTATAGATTTTGACTGATCACCATACTTTCCCCATTTTATAAAAGCCAGGAAAGTAAAAATGTATTTTAATGTAAATTTTTATTTTCCATAGAGTTTGAAAACTTAATTAATGCTAAAGAAATGGCTTTGTAATGAATTATCAATGACAATTTAGCAAATAAATTATTTTTCAAGCAAATGTTGTAAATTGGTTGAAATTTATTTATATACCAACTCTTCTATTCCAAATACCGGTATTTTGACTAATCTTGTACTCACTCGTTTACCTTTATTGTCTCGACTGAGGCTGAAAACGTTTGTTTTACAAATGGTTAAGAAGTACCAGACAATAAAGGTGACCGAGTGAATACAAAATTTATTTATAAACATTTGTATAGTTTGATGAAGACTAAAACCAAAACACCTCATAACTTAAAGTGAATAAAGTTAAACTTCTACAATGGCTCATGATATATTTTGCTGGATGCATATTTACAAGGGTACATGACAACTAGGCAATGGTCAATTGGGCAATTCACAATGGGCAATGGTTAACTGGGTGGCAGAAACTTAAAAATTTTTGCATGCTTAGCAAGCATACGAGTTGGAAAATATTTTTTTTTTTTTTGTAAATATTGGTAAAATATATATAAATATAAATATGGTTAAGACTTACAAGGTGTGAGTTAAGAGTTATTTCCAACTTAGAAAAAGGAAATGTTTAGGAACAATGTACTCTAGCATCCTTAATTATTGTCAGAATCAGTTAATGAAGCACATCAAAGAAAAGCAGTTCTGGGAAAACAAATACTTTTGAAGAACTTTTATGCTTTTTTGTTTTAATTTATAATGTAATGTATTTTTAATTTTATGTAGGTTTAATTGTTGTCTTTGTTCTTATGTATATTTGTTAATTTTGGAGGTAGATATCAACTATTCTTCAAAACCTCTATTTGTAAAAATAAATAAATAAAGTATGTAATGTATATAAATGTGTTTGTTAATTACAAAATTGCTCTTTTAACTTATTTCTTAAAAAATATTATTTAAATTTACTGGGTAGTAGATCAATAGAAAAAAATGGTGTTTTTTATAGACAAAATATAAAATTTTTTGTTTTCTTTATTGTTCATTTCTTATTTTGTTTCCCAGATGTCTTGCACCCAGTTAGCAATAGCCCAGTTGTGTATTGCTCAGTTGATGGTATCCCTATTTACGAAACCAAACATTTGGATTTACAAATTAATATATACAAATATCACTAGATCTTTTTCTTTCTGGGATTTTTTTAATTAATTATTAATATAATTTGGAATTAAATAGGTAATGCTACTATTTAATAATTTAGGATGTTTAGGAGTGCAATTATATCTGGAATCAGATCTGAAATATTCAGTTCTTGTGTAGGCAGATATATTATCGTCATTGTCAAGATTTTCAATCTTCCATTTCAGGTATATATGTATTTGTGTGTATTTCAGTTTAAATCACTACTACAATCTTTATTTCCAGGTTTATATATAATAATTGCATACACATTTAAAGTTGTAAATTTCAAAATTATCTGTTATAAAAATCAAATTTAGGAGATACGGAGAAATCTATTATAGGAATAAGTATGATTTTTCTGTTTACTTGCTGCAAACCTCAAGATTGAAAAAATTTTATTACATATATATACAGGTAACCCTGTATAACATGGCACTTCTGTAGCACAGGTTCACTCTAACATGGTTCGGGAATTGGGTAAAACCCTCGTACAACATGAAATGTAATAAAGGGTGCGCTCTTTTATACCTCAGTGTAACTCTGTGCGAGCATTCTAATTGTTTTCGTGGCTACTTTGAATGCTCTTTCAACAAATAAATCATTTATGGTTAAATTTTACAACTGGGACCCTTCTTTCGCCTCTAAAAGCTCATTTTAGAATTATAGATTCCTGCATCATGATACTATCAATAGTGCGGGCGCCGCCACCTTTTTTTCACCGTCATTCCTAAATGCCTACAAACAGCAGCGCACTCCCGTTGCAGAGTGACCACTATTAATGAATGCACCCAAAAACTATTACCAGTTGATGATGCTCATGCTGAGATCATCATATATATTTTACCAGAGGATGAATAATCCTCTGGTAAAATATTTACTTAAATAATAAATAAGTAATATTGTACTTACTAAACCTTTATTGTCCAGTACTTCTTAATAAATAAGTATTTTACCTATGAAAAAAATGAATAATAAATCAGATTTAAATAAGGATTTAAC
Source organism: Centruroides sculpturatus (assembly GCF_000671375.1). Classification (NCBI taxonomy): domain Eukaryota; kingdom Metazoa; phylum Arthropoda; class Arachnida; order Scorpiones; family Buthidae; genus Centruroides; species Centruroides sculpturatus. The sequence continues at coordinate 110,364 of NW_019385613.1, read as the reverse complement.
AGCATGTTTTTTAATTTTTGGAACCTAACCACCCCTTTTCGCACTAGTTCTTTGTTTTGTATAACATGGCAATTTTTTGGAACGTAACTCCCATGTTATATGGGGGCTACCTGTACATATATATGTATGCATATACATTATTTTTACCTACATATTTTTGATTTGATACAAATATTGTATGTAATCAATATTTGATTACATGTACTGTATAGTAAGGATGCACCAGTAAGCAAAATGACTGATTACCGATTAATTGGCCATGCATTATCGGCCGATATCGATTAATCAGCTGATTAGTGTTAATAATTTATTGAGTTAATAGTGTGAGATCCTGGAGTTAATTATAATGTGGAAAAAACTCATTTTTCTCCACCTGGTATTTCCATCTTCCTCAGGTCAGGTAAACAAGAGACAATCTAATATCCTTACAAAATCAACAATCTCTTCCTTTGTTTGGGAAAGTTTTTAAAATAAATCTCAACACTTAATTGTTGATGTGTGGAAACTTTGACATTGTTTAAAAAGCTGAAGTGTTTCTGTGTTTAACAGAAACAAAATATATTTCTTTAACCACTGATATTTGGACAGCAACTACAAGCAATTCTCCTTTTTTTAAGTGTAACAGCTGACTCATTGAAGGATGATTTTCAACAGGAAAGAGCTGTTGTGAGAATTTTTCCCTTTGAAGTTCCCACACAGCTACACGAATCAGTGAACAGATAAAAATTGTTCTTGAACAGTATAAGTTGACAAGTGATAAGATATTCTTAGTACTGGGAGATTCTGCAGCAAATATGGCAGCTAGAATTGGAATTAGGAATTGCAACTTAGAAGCATTATCATGCTTTATACATATATTGCAGCTGACACTAAATGAATGCATATTTTCTCAACAAGATGTGAAAACTATAATCATAGTTAATAAGAAATATTGTCACACATTTTAATCATTCTGCTGTAGATGTAAGCAAATTGGAAGATTTGCAAGACAAATTAGGTTTGCAGAAACACAAATTAATTCAAGATGTTCCCACTTGCTCGACTTATGCTACCCCGACTTACGCGAATCCGGAGTTACGCAATTTTCAAATCTTGTCGATTCCTCTTTTGTTTGAGCGCCACGCAACTCTTGATTACTCACTCCCCCCACACTATTGTTCAGCTTACATGTTTGGACGTGTCGCGCGGAATCGACACATAGCTACAATTTATTTTGTGTTATTTATTTCTGTATTTGTTATATCTACGGAGACTTGAGAAACTCTATGTGGTGATTTCATGTAATTGTGAACGAATCAAAAGATGAGATAAGATTAATGAGAACATTTGTTAGCTTACATACATCCGACTTGGATTTTACATAAATTTTACCCCGACTTACATGAATTCAACTTATGTGGTTATCGCTTGGTCCCACCTAGCGCATAAGTTTGGGGTATTACTGTCCTACATGTTGAAACAGCAAAAAAGCCCTTGTCATTTATGCTATAGATCAGGGCTTCTTAAACTATGGGTCGCGACCCCATTTGGGGTTGCGAGATTTTAATGGAAAATATTGAAAATAATTTGTGAGGGTTTGAAAATGGCACGCTTTGTGTCATAGGTTTCGTGAGTTGCACTTTGTGTCACTTCTGGTGCAGTAAGACAACGATTCAGCAACACTGTAGTGTGAACTAGGGTAGTTTTGTCTCTTTTCAGTGTATTCAGTTGTCTCTGTTTCATTGTAACACAAGAGTGAACTGTGGTAGTACACCATTATTGTTTTTGCAAATTGAATATATCTTTATTTTATATTTTTTTGGCCGCAAAAAAAAACACAATTATAAATGGGGTCGTGAATAAAAAAGTTTAAGAAGCCCTGCTATAGATAATAGAATTCCTACGTTGAGCCCATATCAATGGTCTCTCATTGAAAAAATTGTTCTAGTTTTAAAACCATTCAAAGAAATTACTGTGGAAGCCAGCAAACGAGAAACCACCTCATCTTCAATAATTCCCACAATAGAGACTCTGAAATTATTCTTATCAAAAGCAAAGAGCAGTAGTTCCTTTAGTGGCATTAATACCACAATAGAAGAACTAGAAAATCCAATAGAAAAAAGATTTTCAGCATATATAGAAAACAAGTCTTTATGCTTGTCATCTTTATTAGATCCAAGATTCAAAATGAAATTTCAAAAAGAGGATATGGTAGAGGAAATAAAAATATGGGCAATTGATAGGTTAAGATGTTGATAACTCAAAATCTCAATAAGAATTAAATTCTGAAGTTTCTACTTCTGGAGATGATCAAGATGGAGGTGAATCACTAAGTTTTTCTGATTTATTTGATGAATTAGCTTCTGGTAAACGAAATAATGAAGAATAGCATGTTTTTAAAGAGAAAGAAAAAATGAAAGAAACAAACAAACGTTTTGATCAAGAATTAGAAAAATATTTACATTTACTCCTTAAAGACATAGTGACCTATTTTTGTGGTGGAGAAGTTCAAAAGAACTTTTTCCTAATTTGAGCAAAATAGCTTTGAAATATTTAAATATATTATATACAGCATATATTGAAAGTGAAAGAATTTCAGCACTGGAAGTAACATTTATGAGCCGGCAAGAAATAAGTTATGCCCTGAAGATGGTGAAATTCTCGTGTTTTTGCATTACAATTTAAGGGTTTTACAGTTTGAATATAAGAGCTTTTACGCACTTGTCCTCTCTCCAGGCACTAACTCAAGAAATCAAATACATAGAAGAAATAGCAGTAGCCCACGGGTGCACCAACCTTATACGTGGATTATGTAGACAATATAGAAATAGCCAGGAAGCACACACCAATCCGACAGAGAAATGGTTAGATAATCAAAAAAATACTGAAAGGATTTCCATCACTTTTAATCCACATTTAAAATTATTATACACTATGATAGCCAAGAGAAGACAAGTCAATATAGCATACACCATTTTCCAAATACTCTGTAATGGAAAAGATCCTCCTAATCCAATCAGACTACCGGGAATATACACCATTCCACTCAGAGACCACAGATTTGACAGAGATATGGTTTATATTGGCTCCACCAAACGTACATTAGGGATAAGGATTAAAGAACATAAGGCGAACATATTACACGACAAATTTACAATGGCTCTCTCCAGTGCCGGCCCGAGGCAAGTTTTAGGATGGAGCAAGATCCTTTTACGACGCCCCCCTTGGTTGCCCCTAATTTATACCCTTTAATTTTCTTTACCACTGAGGTGCCCCCAAGACTTGGCGCCTGGAGCGGCTGCTCCGTTCACCCTATGGTAGGGCCGGCTCTGGCTCTCTCAACATATGCCACCGATCAGGACATTACGGCAGACTTTAACACAGTGCACATTATTATCACTACCAACCACTCTGAACATCTCAAAGTCTTGGTGGCTATGGAAATATTCAGAATAGGATGTAACACCATGTGCATTAATTTTAAAGACGAGATGGCCCTTTCAACAACGTGGCAGATCCTGCTAGATGATAATATTTAAATATTTCAACATCAATAAGATGCGCATGCTCTTTACACTAAACATAACTTGTTTTATTTTAAATCTTCTGGTAAGTTTGACAATGTAATTAAAGAAACTCAAAGATTAAAAATAGAAATTCTAGGCATTAGTGAATTATACTGGCCTGGTTCTGGAGTATGCCAAAATTAACACGGAACGCTTTACTATTTAGGAAACAATGACCAAGACCAATACCACCGAAATGGGGTGGGGATATTTGTTTCTGCAAAACATACACAATGTGTTATCAGCCATTCACTAATATTGGATAGGCTGATGATACTTCAAATACAGGGTCAACTTTTCAAGATTAATATAATACAAGTATACGCCCCAACATTTACCAATAATAATGGAGACAAGCTAGAAGACTTATACAACTCTATCAATAAGATACTTGGCAAACTAAAAAAGAATGATATCACCGTGATTATTGGTGATTACAATGCTAAAGTTGGCATGGGAAGACGGGAAGATCTGATAGGAGACTTTGGGTTGGGTCTAAGTATTGGGAGAGGGGACAGACTTTTTGAATTCTGCCAGGAAAATGATATGGTGATTACGAACACTTGGTTCAAATTACCAAAAAGAAGACTCTACACCTGGAAATCACCTGCTGATAACAATCATTCACCAATTAGAAACCATATAGACTACATACTCGTTAATAAACGTCACAGAAACTGCATAACACGGGTGACAACATTTCCTGGTGCAGATATTGGTTCTGACCATGTTCCATTGGTGGCAGACATCAAACTAAAATTAAAGGCAATTAAACCAAAGTGCAGAAACCAACACTATGATATTACGAGAATAGAAATACAGTGGAACCTCGGTTAATGACCAAATCGGTTAATGAACTTTTATTTTGCAAAAATTTTGTCTCGGATAACAAACATAATGGTATTTTGTGTCAAATTTTAGTTGGTGTTATGCATGCGCGAGTTAAGCATTGCTTTTCCGAGTGTTTGTGCTATACTTCTTTTTTCAGTTTTGTAATTTATATATTTAATCAATATGGCATCAAAGAAAGAAAAAAGTCATAGTGGCAATAGAAAACGACAATGCGCTATCACATTTGAGAAAGATTTTGCTTAAAAGAGTAGGACAATCAACTTTAGATCAATTTCTTGTTCCTTACAGAAAGAGTTCGTTTCTTTGTTAAGTTATGGCAACGCAACACTTGGGTGATCTGATTAGGGGGAATGCCTTCTGAGAGGTGTTTTTAAGGGAAACTGGCCCCTATTTAGGCATTACAGATGTGGAGAAATCCCGGAAAACTCCATGTGGGCAGCCCACCTGAGTGAGGTGCAAACCCACAAACGAACTCTCCGTGTTCAAGGTACGAAGACCACTTAGCCACTGGAGGGTTTTTTTACCGAAAGAGACTTCAACTTGAAGAATCTTCCGATGAAGTGCTACCCGTTATTTTTTTGGAGGGGATTCCCCTTCTAAGCATTAAGGTTCGTATATCTCCACTTTTCTGCCACCAACTACAACAAACGAAGGTATGTACAGTGCTATTTTATTAAACAAAGTTTACATGTTTGTTGCTGTAATGATAGATACTATGTTTTCCTACATTTTCATCAAAGAAAATTACTGTATATTACAAATAAAATGACAAAAATTT
>NW_019385613.1:76044-104643 GCF_000671375.1 Centruroides sculpturatus | reverse complement strand
GATGATCTGCTTTAGTTCATTTTCACAGAAAAGCATAATGCCTCACAGAAAAGCAAATTTAGGGTGTCGTACTCATAGCGCCATCTGTTGGACATAAAAGCCTTAACCTAGATTATATATTTTAATTTATATGAATGTTTAATGGAATAATATACAGCCTATGTCCACCCCTGAGGTTCCATTCTAAATATTGATGAAATAATTTTTGAAATCGGATGAGTAGTTTTGGAGATTACCTGCTGCAAACAAACTTACATACATACTTACAAACATTACCTCTTTATTATAATAGTATAGATAAAATGACAAAAATTTCGGAGACTAGAACTGATTAATTGCATTTGAATTAATTTCTATGGGAAAAATTGCTTCGGTTAATGAACAATTCAGTTAACGAACGGAGTCGCGGAATGGATTAAGTTTGTTAACCGGGGTTCCACTGTACCACAATTTAGAAAACAAGTAGAAGAAGAATTGAATAAGGAGCTAGGCAACTTGAAAGATAATAATCATTCTGACTAGGGTTTCTCATTTCCCGGTCTTTTGCTTGTCCCGGGATCCCAGGATAAAAGTGAACTGTTTCCCGGGATCCCGGGAAATCCCGGGATAGAATTAATTATTTTTAAGGTATACAAAATATCTTGAAATCAAATGATATAATTATTTTCCATTTTTTAAAGTAATTTTAAAGTTCTGTAACCTCCAAAATCATATTAATAATGCTGTGTAAGGTCTATAGGCCTATAATAAAAATTACCTTTAAATAACGTAGAAATTTTCACAAATAGAAAAAAATTAATTAAAGTTTGCTGGAAACTGCATACAACAACAACAAAAAAAAATGTTTTGAATTGAGTTAAAAATTAAAAAAAATGAACTTCTAATTTAGAAGGTAATTTTCGTTTTTTAAATAAAATATAATACAAAATATTGCAAACTTTTATAAGATTTTAAAAAGCAAAGATGGTCAATACTCCGATAACTCACTCTAATTCTTATTTTAGTAATGAAAAGTCTTGCCACCGAGAATGCCCTTTCCGATTCAATTGATGTGATTGGAATAGTGTTTAATGCATTTAAGAGAAGACAGATATTATGTGTTTTTTCACCTGTAGCCTGGAAGCTTTCGAGTTCGTTTTCGAGATTGTAGTACTTCTTTCGCTCTCTAGTATTCTTGATTTGTCTACCTTGGCTGCTTTAATAGCGGCATCAAGCTTAGAGCTCGATAATTCGGCAATTCATTTGGCTTTAATAATCAGGTTTATGAAGAAAAACTTCATACTTGCAGACTTTGTACTCGTTTGTATCCTTGCCCAATTTGCACAATCTGGCGTCAGGCATTTATTGAAGCTACTGGGCATGGTTAAAACTCAAGACAGCGTAAGCACAATTATTCCAGATATTACAGGTTCCGACAAGTAAAGAATTTTTATAGTCATGCCACAAATAAGCTATATATTGATTATTGACCATTTGTGACATGCTATAACGAGCAAAAATTTAAAAAAACTAATAGGTAGGTTTAAAATTAATAAATACAAATGTATTCTGACAGTGAATGAGTTAATTATGCTTTCTATTTGCAAAATTCCTCAACCTTAACACAAAATAAGAAAAAAAGTGAATTTTTAAGAAATTTGTGGGATTTCCCGGGATATTTCCCGGGTTAAAAAAACAACCAGGATCCCGGAATCCCGTTTGAGAAACCCTAATTCTGACGTACAGACACTATGGGAAGATCTGAGGGACATCTTGTTCAAAGTCTGTCACAAAAACCTAAAATCAACCTGTAAAGTCAAGAAGAAAAGATGGATGATGGAAGAGATACTGGACTTAATGGAAAAATGAAGACTAACAAAAAATGATGCAGAAACATACAAATGCATCAATGACATTATAAAGGTAGAGATAAAAAAGGCCAAGGAGGAATGGATAAAGAGAAACTGCAACAAAATCGAAGACCTCGAAAAAGAACATACGTTCCCGATGCGTAAGAAAAGCAAAGAAATGACGGGTTCATTCAAGTGTCATCGCTCTAATATACTAATGGATGCTAATAACAGTCCTATTATTGATGAAAATGAACTGAAAAGCACGTGGAAACATTACGTTGAAAAACTTTTTGATGAGGAAAGACCAACACCCATAAATAAAGACCCAATAGAAGGTCCTGAAATACTCAACAAAGAAGTAAAGCATGCCATTCATATCACAAAGAATAAGAAAACTCCCGGACCTGACAAAATCTCGACTGAAATTGTGAAATTGATCAAAGATGATAATATTAAACTAATTACTAGATTATTCAATCGGATCTACAATACTGGCACAATACCAAAAGACTGGTTAAAATCAACCTTTGTAACAATCCCTAAAACAAGTCATCCTAAAAGATGTAGTGACTACAGACTCATTAGTCTTATGTGCCATGTACTGAAGATATTTCTACATATGATACACGCCAAGATATATAAAAAATGTGAAATTGACCTTCAAGAAACTCAATTTGGATTCAGAAATGCTTTTGGAACAAGGGAAGCGTTGTTTAGTATCAATGCCCTTCTCCAGAGATGTCGTGAACAACAACAAGACATTTAATTATTATGCCTTTTTGTCCTTTTTTACACTATTTATAATTTATTTTGTATACTAGTACATTCTATATATTAACAGGACTTATTATACTGGAATTATGGATGCAGATATTTAGTCTTACAGTTTAAAAATAATGTTCTTTATTAAGTTCACTTTATTAAGGTGAACTTAATAAAGAACATTATTTTTAAACTGTAAGACTAAATATCTGCATCCATAATTCCAGTATAATAAGTCCTGTTAATATGTAGAATGTAGTACTAGTATACAAAATAAATTATAAATAACAACAAGACATATTTGCTTGTTTCATAGATTATGAAAAGGCTTTCAATAGCGTGAAACACTCCAAATTAATAGAGATTCTACACCAAGTTCAATTAGATGGCAAAGACATCAGAATAATCCAAAATTTATACTGGGGTCAAACAGCAGAAGTCAAGTTAGGAACAGTGAAAACAGCAGAAATTGAAATACAGAGAAGAGGCTGGCAGGGCTGCATTCTTTTGTCCCTATTGTTTAATCTATACTCAGACAAAATCTTCAAAAATGCCTTATAAAACTCAAGTTATGGGATTAAAATCAATGGCATAATTCTTAACGTCATTAGATATGCTGATGATACACTAATCATATGCGATAGCCTAGAAGGCTTACAGATACTACTAAACAAAATTAACTCAGCAGGAATTGATGCTGGTCTCAAAATAAATGCAAACCAAACTAAATTTATGATCTTAGTCAGACTCCACACAGAGAGGCACAACTTGTTCTTGACCAAAAAATAATTGAACGTGTCAAACAGTTTAAATACTTGGGAAGCATAATTACAGAAAATCTAGATTCAGGGAGAGAAATTAAATGCAGGATAGCAGCAGCTTGAACATCCTTCCGAAAAATGAAAATCCTGCTCTGCAACAACAATTTAAATTTGAAATTGCGGCAACGCATGGCCGAATGTTATATTTGGTCAGTTCTCCTCTATGGTGTGGAAAGCTGGACATTAAAAAGGAATACAGAAAGAAGGCTGGAGACATTTGAGATGTGGATTCACAGAAGGATGCTGAGAGTCCCATGAACAGATTGAGTGACCAACAACGAAGTTCTAAGCAGAGCAAGAACAAACAGAAAATTGCTGTCAACGATCAAATGCAGAAAGATTGCATACTTGAGACATATCACTAGAGGACAAAAATACAAAATCCCGCAACTAATCCTCAATGGAAAGATTGAGGGACAGCGTAAACAAGGCCGAAGACATTTATCATGGATGGACAATATTAAAAAATGGACAGGTATACAAAACATTGGGGAGGTAATGAGAACGGCCATAGATAGGAACTCCCTCTCCTTAGTTATCGCTGACGTCCGGGGGACCGGGCATGGCATGTGAAGAAGAAGAAGAAAGGTTATTATTCGAATGACGATCTGTTCAAAAGGAAATTGTTTGATTTACAATGTCCGACTTCTTTTTTTGCACAATAGTCTGAAGAAGAGCCCAGAAGTGGCCTCGAAAACATTAACCAGAGTGGTAGCATACTAGGGTAGCTAACAGGTTTTACATAAGTGTTTTTGTATATCATGAAGACGGTGTGTGAAGACGAATAATTAGTTTTGAATAGGTTATATTATACCTTATAATATGTATCGATAAAAGGAATAATTTGAATTGTAAAATTTTTTAATATTCAGTTTGTCATGTAATAAATAATAAATATATAACAGAAATTTATAATAAATAATAAATATATAACAGAAACAGATTAAACAATAGGGACAAAAGAATGCAGCCCTGCCAGCCTCTTCTCTGTATTACTAGCATTATACATAACATTCTAACAAAAATATCAAAATTCAAAATTAGCCAATTATCAAAACCGATTAATCGGTGAAGTGGCCGATTACCGATTACTTACCGATGAATCGGTGCATCCTTACTGTACAGTACAATACATGCCATTCATCCATCTACAAGCATGATCCAGATGGAAAATATATAGTGATGTAATGAATATTTGGTTACTATTCAGTATTCAGCCTATTTTTTTGCTATTTGGCTGAATACTGAATATTTAATCACTATTTGGCCGGATACCGAATACCTAAAAACAGGAGTAAGAAATAACAAAAACACAGTAAAATAATCATTTTGGTAGTTAGATTTAATGTTATCGTGTTAGTGTTGTTTGTTTATATTTATTTATAAGTTATAACATGCACAAAATAAAAAAGAAAATAATATTAGTCACATGTATTCACAGTTTATAATTACAAAGATCAGCATACATACACACCTATTCGTTCGAGAAACGTTGCACATTTGAGGGCCTGATTTTGTCATAGAAAGGAAAGAGCAAAGATGAGTGCTTAAGAAGAATATTCTTCTTAAGCACTCGTCTTTGCTCTTTCCTTTCTTTTTCTCTATTGCTCTAGTCCACATATGCCTATGCATACATCATTATACATGCTCACGATACTTTCAATTTGTTACTTTTCTGTCATAGATTTCCCATTTCACAATTACATGACTCGTAGCCTGGTGATAACAGAGAAAAGAGACAGATAGGACATTGGTATAAGTCACAGTTATGATTTCACAGATTCGAGACAGCTTGGTAGCCCGAACGGTCCCAGGCTTTCGCCCATGCACACTAAGTGACTTTTATTACAAGCATTTAGCTTTCCAAACTCTATGACAACAATTGTTTGGCATTAACAGCCACAAATTTCGTGCCAATAAGCTGCCTCGACTTGTTCGATTATGTTATCAACTCAATTTCGTATTTATTTCACATTTTCATTTTGCAGTCCTTCTCTGTTCTCTTTCTGTTATTTACATGTGTAGGTCATTTCATTGTTATCCACATTTGATATCATCATTTATCACATACTCATGGGCGTAGCCAGAGTTTTGTTATGGGGGGGCCTAGTGGAGGCCAACCTGACACAAAATTGAATTATTTCAAATTATTGTTCATTATTGGGCACCAAGCAATCCGTTCACCTTTTTTTAGTATTCAAAACTTTTATTTTAGCTTTAGGATTTTACAAATCGACTCAACACTTTTTCGGCTGTGACTTCCTGGGGAGGGCACCAGGTTCCTTGGGAGGGGCCGTGCCCACCCAGGCTCCCCCCTCGCTACGCCCATGCACATACTGCCATGATGCTCTTGTCTGCCCGCTACAACTTTGAAGAATTAATACGATTGGTGAAGCATAGTGACAGTGGGCCAATAGAGAGCAGGGTCCTTGCCATAATACAGTTTGCATGCCAATTTTCGTACGTACGTTAATCAAGCCAAATAGTTTGGCGGAATATTTGGCTATTTGGCTACTCTACTGTATTCGGCTTAAGGCCAAATATACTATTCATTGCAGCACTAAAAATATAGCATTCAAGTATGCACAAGTTGTATGGTTTGAATCCTGCTCCACTTCTTCCAGTGTTCTAAGTTTAATTAAATTATTCCCAATTATTAAATTTGTACACTCTACCACAATTTGTCTTCTAATCTGTCTTCATAAATTGGTTGTGTTGGCTGCCTTTAGAACAAGTCAACACTATAACTATGTATTAATGTACAATAGCAGCATTGTCTAAGTTATAAATTGTAACAATAATTAATATTAAATACATTCAGTATTTTTCATAGTAAGCATATATTCATATCACTACATTGCATTTTTTAATTGTATTTTTAAACTTTTATACATCATATAATCTTTCAAACTAATTATGTTTGAAAGAGTAAAAAATATAAGTGAATATTTAAAATTAGTAAATTAATGAAAGCAAATTTCCAAAATATGCTTACATTAATTGTACTTTATAATTTCAGATACAGTCGACCTCCCTATAATACTGTTGATTTTTCCGTTTTATATAAATTCCGTGTTGTACGAGTCACTTAGATTTTACAAATACGTGAGCCGTTCATAACCCGGCACACGTATTTGTAAAATCTAAGTGACTCGTACAACACGAAATTCATATAAAACGGAAAAATCAACAGTGTTATAGGGGGGGTCGACTGTATTCTGAAAATTTGGGTAGTGGCACTAAATGTCTGAAAGTAAATGAGATGCTACAATATTTGAATAAAGAAAAATTCATATATTTTTTTGAAGTTGACTACCACACTTATTTGTTAACCATTTATTATTTCTACTTTAAACCAAGTAGAGGTAATGGTAAAAATAAAAAATCTGTAGAAGACATGGTTGCTGTATCTTCAAATTCTGTGTGTAGCGTCTTTGTAATCCAAACGTTAATTTTGGTAGACAATCAAACAGTAATTAGTTAGGAAAAGTTATGGTTTATTTAAAAGAACACTTTTTAAAAAAAAATTCAGCTGCATTTCAGGTTGGCTTGTATTCCCAACCCCTCTTCAGTGCTGTTAAAATTACAAAAAACAAGGTGAGTTTCACGACATTGGTAAGTGGGATTTAACATAAACATGGGTTGACAAAACATAAAAACCTTACATGTTATATAATGGTACGGTATAGACATGTGTGGGAATATTTTTATTACATAGTGGTATGACTATTTCCTACAATATGAAAAAAGTAAAGGGCGTGGTTAACACATCGTTTATATGAAGAATATATATAACATAGATTATTAATTTTAAAATATCAATAAACACTTACATTTTTAGTTAAAATGTATTATTCTTGATAAGAAATGGAACAGAGTACAAATTGACAACGGGCTCACCGAGTAACAGTATACTGGCAAGTGATGTTATTTAAACCATTCCTAACATTCCATACAAGGGGGTGTGCTTTAAACAATATTTAACGCATGGAGGCGCTCTCTATTAGTTTATACCATTGGGGGTCTATTGACGTGCCTTCTGAAATATTAATTAAGTTATCTTTAGGGTGTTTTTTGATTTCTGTGTGTTCTTTAAATTTCCTTTTATATGGGTCTTTTTCTAAATGTAACACTTTTATATTGTTTTTATTAATTTGGCAATTATTGTCACTTGTGTTACCACACAAGTGACAATAATTGGTACCAGGGGGAAGTGTTATGTTTAAGACGGATGGCAGCTTCGTGTTCTTTAATTCTGGTTTCTAGTAACAGGCCTGTTTCACCGATGTAAGTTTTCGGATTTTGACAGTTGCATTCAAGTTTGTAAACAGTTCCTACAGATTTTAGAATGTTAGGTTTGTTGTTATGTTGTTTATTAATGTCATAATGGATACTATGAGATATTTTGTTGGTTAAAGATGCTGCCAAACTGACATTGTTTTTTTTTTAGGATCTTATTACAGCCCTCGAAAATGTTTTTGATATATGGGAAGGTTTTGTATTTTTTGTTTAATTTATATTTCGTATTAAACCTATTTTTCCAGTATTGTTTTTGCTATGTGTTTAATTTCGATTTGGGGTAGTTGGTAAGTAAAAATTTAGCTTCTAGCTCCTTCATTTTAATTTTTTACCATTTTTTATCTGATATTCTTGTATGTACGTTTTTTAACTCCATGATATAAATATTCTTTTTTATATATTCTGGGACATATGAATAGTAGTTTAATAGTTTTATTAACATTACATGGTTTTTTGTATGTTACGAAAGAAAAATTATTAAGTATATTCATGATTGTTATATCAAGGTAATTTATATTATTATTGTTTTCTTTTTCAATATCGAATTGAATATTTTCGTTAAATTTGTTAGAGGTGTTCAGAATATTATCATCGTTTGTTATTCTGTTATTGTATATTATTAAGTAGTTGTCAGCGTATCTCACTACTAGTTTTATGCCTGGGATATTATTTATTTTTTCATCTATGTTTATCATAGCTAATTCAGCTAATTTTGGCCCCATCTTTGATCCCATACTGATGCTATCTACTTGTCTATAGAAGTTTGCATTAACATTAAAATAGTTTCTGGTATATGCAAAGTGTATCAAATTAATTAAAGTTTTATCTACATTTAATATAATTAGACTTTCCTCTATTAATTTCCATTTTATGTTTGGGTACATATTTTTGACATCAAGACTGATTAGTTTATTAGTGTTCTGTTTCTGTATTTTCAATATTCTATTAATAACATCATCAGCGTTTTTTACAGAGTACTTAGAATTATTGATGTTTATTAATTGTTGCTTGATATACTGTTCTAAGTTGTAAAGTATAGAAAATCTAAAATCTACTAAAAGTCTGAATTTTTCTTCTTTTTTGTGGGTTTTTAATCTTATATTTAGTTTGGGGGTTCTATTGTTTTTGAAATTAAGGATATAATTTTTATTGTTTTCACTTATGTGATTATTGACGTACATGTTTTTGACCATTTTAGTGAGATTCTTTTTTATATCTTCGTATGGGTTGTTGTTTAATTTGATATAATTTATGTTATTAATTTGTTCAATAGTTTTCTGTTTTAAATTATCATCATCAATAATTATCAGTTGATCAGTTTTGTCAGCTTTAATTATTGAGAGATTATATGTTTTAAGGAAATTTATTGTATTTTTTAAGAAGACTTTATATTTGTTGATTCTGTGTTTATTGTTTTGTTTTGCATGTTTGAAATTTTGGATGATCGTAGTGATTAAATTTCCTTTTTCTTCTTTTTTAGTTGTTAAATCTTAATGTAACATTAAACCGTAACATTTTCTTAACTAATTGCTGTTTGATCGTCTACCAAAATTAACATTTGGATTACAAAGACACTACACACAGAATAAAAAATCTGGTTGGTGTCAACCAGATTCTTGTGATTAAAAAAAAAACAGACTGAAGATATTTGAATGAAATTTTATTATTTGACATATTCCCCTCCAACACTGTTGCATTTCTTGCAACAATCATGCATCCAGTTAAACATTATCAGAAATGAGGCTGCTCAAAATTCTTGTAATGTTAATTTGATGCTCTCAAAGTATGCATTGTGTTACCTCTTTGGGACAAATTACAACTTTGGGAACAGAGCAAACTCTGAAAATACAAATGGAATTGGTTTCTATGCTAAAAAAAATAGCAGCAACTTTTAATCCAGGGAATTTTTGGCATGTCACATTTTTCTAAACAGCATTATGTATGTCAAGTAGATTAATGTTCTGGCAGCTCAATAAAAGGTATGTGCATGAATGGATTCATTTGATAATGAGAATTATGAATGACAATATTGTCATAGTTTCACATTTGTACCATTAATGATATATGAGTTGGAACATGCTTTGCAAGACACAAAAGTGCATTTTATCAAATTTTCTTTTTTGAGAAAACATGAACTCTTAAAGAACTAAGCAATATTATTTTATTAAATTTGCAGCAATGGAGAAAATATTGCCTAAGGAGACCAATGAATACCTCCACCGATTGTACAGGTCTTTCAGCAGTATAAGCACTTCTAGAATGGTCAACAGAGCATCCAAAATGAGAAAACACAAGCCACCATACTCGATCATCTGCTCCACTCATTCAATTTGGCTCCACTGACTTACACCTATCAAATATACATACCAATCGAAACTCAATATTAAGCAAATATACTCTCACAACTGCTTTCTTCAGTTTAATCTAAATTTATTAATTAAATATTATAATTATTAATTTTAATACGAGATGGTGCCTAACACCTAGTGCCGAATTCATTTCTAATTTATAATCATTATATCCAAATTTAGCCCGATCATTTACGGCAGTTCTGGGAGTATGTTTACACCTATTCCTACAAGGAGTCAAATAAGAGTTCTTTAGCTGATTTAAATCTTTCCTTACTTGATTAAAAATAATTTTTAATTATTGAACTGTAACACTTTATTTGTGGCGCTAGTATTTGACATACTAAAATATTACAGGCCTATATATTCAATACATTCTGATGTCGACATTAATTCATAGATATGATTATCATTTTAATCAACTGATTTTAAAAATTGGCATTTGCCCACAGAGTGGTTAAAACTTTTTCTGTGAATTATAAGTTATATACTCCATGCTAATCCAATCTCAACAAGCAGCTGACCAGATTTTGATGGATGTTGATAACAACTCTGCAGAGTTGTTGATCAATATCCACCAAAATCTGGTCAGCTGCTTGTTATCAACAGAATGAATTAACACAGTCCACAATGAAAAATTAGAATTTGTACTCAAATATAAACACCATTTTATTTCATTTACATAAAAACAATTTCATACAAACAATCTTTATTTGGGAATATAGGCTTAATGTGGATCATCAAAAATAGTTATTGTATCTGTTACAGATTTCAATGAAATAAATTGGCATAAAGCTCAACTGAATAAAATTTAAACTGTATAAATAGAATTGTTTTGAAAACTTCTTAACTTAAATTATTCTGTATTGGAATGAACCTACAAAACACTTAAACTAGTTAAGGTAAGGTTAGATTATAAGCTTTGGTTTTATCTTAAAAGGTACAAATTCTTTTCAAGAAAGACATTAAATGTACCATATTTTTAAAGCAAAACAGAAAAAATTTTTTTTTGTTTGGAATGTTTTGGAAAGAATCTGTGCTCTGAAAATGAGTTAGCAAAGCTTGAAAGCACAGGTTTTAGTGTTGAGAAAATTCACTTCAACAAAGCATTATTTGTTCATTTCAGTTATAATTGTCAACTAGACAATTTTTATTATTTATATGAGTGTTAACTGTTTTTTAAATTAAATTTATTTATTTATTCAAAACTTTTCATTTTGTATTAGATTACTACTACTATTACTTTTATGCCTTTTCTTAGAGAAATTTGCACATTTACAACTATATTCATTATCAAGGATGAAAAATTAAGAGTTAATGTTAATCAGTTACCATTCACTTAACTAATAATTGTTTACATACTAAATGTAAACTTCCAACTCTAACTCTTGATCCCTGGTTCTCAAGATACAAAATATTTTGGGGAGCACAGATAATTTTATGCAAATTTTTTTGTCTCCATATAGCTATTGAATTACATTATAACTTGATTTTATATTTTTCTGCTGTCCCTACTTTTTATTTACTAGTATTTAAAAAATTGGATTAAGACTATAATGTTAGAATTTGAGAGTCAAGAATATTATTACCATTATTTATATAATGGAAATATAATATTTTATATGTCTTGATATATAAAATGCTTTATTTTTGTGAAATAGTTGATTTCATTAATAATTTTTATAATGAGCATTGTAAAAAAATTTTTTTCACTAAAAAATTTTGAGAAAAAAGATTTATTTTCAAATAACATACAGCATATACTTTTACAGAAAATCAACATGTTTTCTTTAAGGAATTGTTTATAAATTACAGAGGGAGCAAGATGATAATTGAAAATACTTTCTATCATCTTGGTCTTTCTGTAATGCTCTGTAACATACCCACTTATATCTTTGTTATATAATTTATGGATAACCCCTCATTTCTAGGCACCTTTGCAAATGAAATGATGACATGTTTCTTTGTATTTCATGGAGCATACAAGTGGTAAGTTTTTGGTAAGTGATAGTTATGATAATTTTGTTATGTTCCATTAAATATAAATAAATGCAATAATTCATCTGTAAGGATGCTTAGAGATTGAAGAGAAACATAATGAGAATTTTCTTTGTAAATGTGCTGAATCCTATAAAAAAATTATATTCCAATTATTAGAATTTAAAGTTATTTTTACTGCATAGTTAAATTAGTTCATTACAATTTAATTTTCTTTGCATAATACTATTAGAGATTGATGCAAAAGTTTCTGGAGTTTTATAGTAAATTTATTTCAAAACAAAAAATAGTTCATTTAAGAAAATAATTACCATTACATTCAAGCACCTTCCTCCATCAGTTGGGAGATCACGTATTCTTGCTGAATACAACTTGGGCTGTTTTGACTCAAAGAACTCTGCAAGTGTGATTTTTCATCTCCTCAATATCAGAGTACTGCTTTTCATCCAAGAAAGGTTTCATGAAGTGAAAGAGATGGTACTCGGATGGTGCAATGTTTAGGCTGAATGGGATGAGAGGAACCGTCTAGCTGAAAGAACACAGCTTCTATTGAGTTAACCTTGGTACATACGATCTTGCATTGTCATGAAGAAAAATCTTTCAGGTTTTTCCAATATCAGTTAAGTGAGAAACTACAATGGAATGATCACAACCAAGTGTCTTTGTTCATTTCTCTCATGGTCAGGTGTGAATTGTCTTCTACTAATTTCTACAGTTTGTTATCTAATAATCAGGAAAACAAAAAGTTTTCCTGAGTGCAGGAAGACTTTTTGTCCTAGTAGATAACAAGCTGTGGAAATTGGTCATCCTTATCTACAACTTGATATTGCCTTTAAATTTACTGAACCAATTGTAGACTTGGAGATAATGTTCTTCCCAAAAAATTTCACCATATGGTGATAACAATCAGCTGCTTATATACCAAATTGATGATCACAAAGCACATGCTTGTGAGTGTGATCATGAGAAAGCATTGGAAAACTTGACTTATTTAAAAAGTTGGCATTTCTCACAGAATATCTTTTCACTTATGATTGTGTCTTCCAAGGAAGCCTTGTGTATTCTTCCTGAACCCTCTTCTTCCTGAAGAGGGTTCAGGAAGAAATACCCCAGGAGAAATTTCTATATGCCATCTATTGGAGAAAAATTTTGAATATTCTACATAAGTTTAGAAAATTCCAGGAAGTTTTTTGTCAACCCAATATTAGTAAATTTGGATGAGATAATATATATTGTTAATATTAGAGCAGTAGTCCTAAACTTTTTAATTGGCAACTAAACTGTGCATAAATCATGTAGATGAGTAACAAATATTTTGTATATTCCCTATACTACCAAAAGTTAGGCCTATTTTAAGTGGCACTTCATGGCTGTCTAATATGGAGGTGCTGAATGAAATGGTATCATAACTGGAACTGATATTAGGAGAGATCTGAGTTAGAACATGCAAACTTACATCCACTTCTGTACCATTGTTGATGAAAAATAAACTTAGATACTGGATATACCTAGAAGACAACCATAATAAATTCCAGTAAGCATTTAATGAAAATTGGCAAATGTTTTCAGCCTCATTAATAGGTCTGTGTGGATACTTGTTCATGATAATTAATCAATACAAACAAGGTCACATACAATAAAAGATTAAAATTTATTATATACATGAAATATGGTGCGACTGTACAAGTTGAACACGGGAGCGATAATCCATACATCTTGAGCGAGGTCCAAATCCAAAAAAGGAATGTGTTGTCATAGGTCAGGTTGCCAGGTCTGTTCAGTTCAGGAGTTCCTCCTGGTGGCGGCTTTGGGATTTGTCACCAAAGCTGTCGCTACAGCCTGCTTCAGGTCAAATTTTAAACCTGCTGAATTTGATATTCTATTGCTAGAATGCATAGGCATTCCACAATATTGTTATGGTTGTCTTTGTGTCTTCTAGAGATATTCCAATTTATGAATAGCTTTTAGTTATTGTGTATACATTTGTATAAATGCATTTGACACATTCAAATTTTTTTCCTGTACTTATTTGATTTTCCATTATTTGCAAAGGTCACATAACAAACAAAATTTTATATATAGCATTCATAAAATATAAATTTTTAATTTAAAGTAAATTAATTCAAGATTTGAATTTTTGTCATCTTCATATTAACATTTACAGGTCATGGAGTACCCTGCATCTCATCTTTAACCCAGTAACTAATTCCTCCTGCTACACTCCTGTGACAGTACTCCTGCAAAAGAGTACAGTGCCGTCTCAAGCATTTTGTTGAATCTCACTGACCAAACAGATAGGACTGCTCTGAGTGGGGGATGTGAAAGATGACACTGCACTGTTTAAAGCCTTGTGCAAATGAATCAATGTGGTTGATTTGATGTGGTTGACATATAGACAGAAATATATCATATGACTGTTTGCTTTTGATTATTGCTGATGACTTATCACACAACTCAGAACAAAAATATCCCACAAGTTGAATGTACTCTTTGATGAATGACATACCTACATTTTTTTCAAAAAGACTGGCCTTAAGTCCACAATTCAGTTGCAGGCAAATTTGCTTCAATGCCGAAGGAGACCAGTTTGCATTGATATTAATTCATTTGCACTAAGCTTAATAGTTGTTGTAGGAGGGTGTGTGACAAGCAATGTTCTTATTTCATATATCATTTTGATCAGCACTGATTTTGATAAAAATATTAATTTTAATTGTATCACAATAGTAAAAAAACAAATTAAGGCGGAGAAATTTAACAGATACAAATGATAAGCGANCGGTTAGGAGTTGAAAGTTGAAATTTGGTACACAGATAGGGTACATCATGAAAACGCACACTAAGAAGGGATTTTTCGAAATTTCCCCCGGGGGAGAGAGACAGGATTAAGCCTTAACACTTCCATTAACAATGGAAGTGTTAAGTAACAATGGAAGTTTTAAGTACACAATGGAATTGTTAAGAGAAAGTGATGTGCAAGATGCAGATGCAGATTTTTCGTTTTTGCGGGAAGTCGAACATATTTTTAGACCCATCTAAAAATTCCCTGATCAGTCCAGAAACAGACGGACCCAATTCTTGCATTCTGTGAAAACAGGTAAGGTTGACTATAACGTAATAATGTTAATCTTCCCTATTGTTACTTTTGCCCGAGCAACGCCGGGTCTACCTGCTAGTATAATAATAATTTATATAATTACTCTGTAATAAAATTGAGTCATTATTCTGTGATTTTATTTTTTCCTTTTGAAGGGATGTAGTTCCATACTACATATCACAAGCTGCTGCTGGTCATCTCTCTCACTTATAAGTAATATGTCAAATATGTTCATGGTTCAGATTAATATGTGCCTGGGGTCATAGTTGGCTTCATTGTATTAGAGGATCAGGAATCACAGTAGTGACTTCCCACCAAATAAAAAAGTAATTGACTGACTATATAGGCCTATATATAGGAATCAGAGTTGCTGATTTTTTGAGTTGATTTCTCTGACCCCAAACACCTGAAATAAATCTGAATATCCCATTCAAAAGAAAATTGTTTTCTTAAATAGTGTACAAAATTTCAAGGTTTACTGTAATGCAGTTGCCAAAATATAAGCAATGAAAAATGCAAAAATCAAAAAAATAAAATTGTATTTTCTTTTGCCTGTAATGTACTGTACAGTGCCTGTAACAGTGGATGAATATTACCTTTAAGGAATACTAACATTTTTGACTTGGTAATGGACCATCTTCAGGCATTGACAGTTAAAGTGGAATCACTTTTTGTCCACATCTAAAGATAGCCTAGTTAATGGGCTATCTTCAGATGTGGATATCAAAGTATGTACAAAAAGTAAGTTGGCCAAAAGTTGAGATCTGTCTGTATCATAATATCCAGTATAGTAATCAGTAATATCAGTAATAACTCCACAATAAGATTAAGGACAAAAAATTCCTTTATTGGAGCAAAACACAAAATTAAGAAAAAGCATTTAAATATCATCTGTATTTTATATAGGACCGACCGACCATTCAAGTATATCATCATCAAAAACTTTGCTTTTTTTTTTTATTCCCCTCTCCTAAATATTGAATGTCATCAGGCCATAAGCAAAAACCATTGAAATACAGTCTGTTAAGAAATTATAAGACCACTACAATTTTTTTTTTAATTTTCTCAAAACTAATAATGTTTAATGGTCATTTATTATTCTGAACAAAGTAATGCAATAATTACATTTTGAACAATTGGTTCAAAAATCTTAACACATTTTAGTTATTAGTTTCATAGAATTAAATTTTCTCTGTTAATAAATCATAAGACACCATGAGAAAATACTTTAAGCTCTTCCTTTAGGTAAAATTTCTATCATCCACATGATTTACTGTTTTCTTTGATGTCACATGACTAATTGTAATGGGTTTTTTTTTTCTTAAGTTTATTTTTGAGTGACTGTGATTAAACACTATGCCAGCAGGAAGTAAATTGGGAGAAGAAGAAATCTGGAAAATTTATTATTGTGCTGGTTACTCAAAGGGCCATAGCCGATTTTAGTGTTACCATTCATTCGGTTTTCACTCGGACAGTTTGGGAATTGACTCACTGTCTGGGTGAACTACTAATTTTGTCTGGGAATATCATGTGCTACCTGTCAACTTTTTTTTTTTTCTTTGTTTGTACGATTCGTATTTGCACACGACTCCCATATCAATAGATCTAAGTCATCTGTAGTTGTTTTTTCTTAATTTAGTTATTTACATTACTCCTACCCAAGTCTCCCTAGTCCCTAACTGTAACTGATTTAGAATTGGCATGCACTTGTGGAAAATCGTAAGACTTAGAGGTCTCACTAATTGTAAGTGTAGGTGAATTACCACATGGGAAAGGATGCCAAGAAACAGTTTTTTGTTGTTTTATAAGTATATATATATTCGTACAATTACACTAAGGTCCACTGGATACAATGGTATACACATAAAATGTTCTCACCGTTACAATATCATAGTCCTAGATGTTTCACTCCTTGTAAACCAATCCGCTTCGGGAACAAAGAAAAACCAATCCACAATAGAAGGAGCACTTTCGCATTCACCAACTCCTATATATCACTCAGCACGAGAGTGTCCCCTAACCGGTCGATGTCCGTCTTAAATACCTTTCCCCCTTCTCCAGGTTGCCAACCCCCTTATTTCACACGGCTGAAAAATAGCCAAAAAAAAAATATACGAATACGTATGAGGCGGAAAGCTACAACCACACATATGCCCCCCCAAAAAAGAAAAAAAAAATAGAGGAAACCCCTTACAAAATACCATTTGTCACACATAGTACCCACGACTCAGCGTGACGTAATCAACCTGACGCCGTCTTAAGTTATAGGGACAACCCCTTTGCGGCATTGCGTGGGCTTGATCACGACCTTCTGATGTGTCGTGCGGGTCTTCTAAGGTCTGAGACTGGGGTTGGTCATCGGCATAAGGGCTGTAGGATTGAATTGGTTGACTTGTTTGGCGAGGGTCCACCTCCTCATTATCCTCACAGTCACAATCGCCCTCTGTCCAGTTGATTGGCCCCTTTTTTTTCTTAGGTGGCGTATAGTTGTTTCTAGATCCGATGAACGGTTTTAAGCGGTTGATATGAATGGTCTGTTCGTCCCTCAATTTTTTTCCTTTGACTTGGACTACCACGTCGCTGAGTATGCGTTCCACACGGAAAGGACCCAAGTACCACAGGGAAAACTTTTTATGATGAGCTTTTGATGGTTTTCTCACCAACACCAGGTCCCCCACTTTAAATTTTCTCAACTTCCGTCTCTTGTTCCAGTACCCCCGTTTGACACTTAGCTGCATCTTACTAAATTTGTCAGCAGCCCTGCAGCAGACCCTAAGTTTGCTCAGTAGCCTCTCACTATATTCTATGATCCCTCCACTTCCTGTTTCTGGATCGTCAATCCTCAATTCACCTGGGAGCACAGGATCGAAACCATACATTAGGAAGGCTGGGGTTTCTCCCGTCGACCCATGGATGGTATTACGGTACGCCAATAAAGCAGCGGGGATGTACTCGTCCCAGTTGGCATTATCACCATTAGAGATTTTTGCAATCATCTCGATGATTGTCTTGTTGGGCCCTTTCGCAAGTCCCGTTAGATGTTGGTCTATACGCAGTGGTGGTCTTACGTTCGATGCCAAGTAACCTGCATGCGTCGGTCATTAGTTTTGAGGTCAAATTTGACCCTCGGTCAGAGATGAGGGTCTGCCCCCCACCGTACCGGCACACAATGTTCTCAAATAACAAATCAGTCTATCTAGTGAACATGTCAATCTAGTGAATCTAGTGAACGATGTCAATGAACACAACAATATACCGAAATAGTGAACGAATCTAGTGAACATAGTGAACGAATCTAGTGAACATGTCAATGAACACAACAATATACCGATTCCCTCTCCGGGACTCAGGTACCGGGCCAACCACGTCAACCACAACCACCTGCATTGGGTTATCAGGGTGGGTCACTTCTTGGACAGGTGCCTTATGAGTGACTCGGTTGAAGCGCTGGCACGTCCCACATGACGTTATATAACTCTTGACTTTAGTTCTCATATCGGGGAAGAAGTAGGTGTCTCTAAGTTTTCTTAGTGTTTTTTCGACCCCCATATGCCCCCCTATTTCATGGTGGTGTTGTATAACAGGGATCTGGGCAGCGTCACCCACATAAATGCAATTGACATGCTCCCCCGTCGATTCACATGTCTCTTGACCAACACTCCGTTTCTTACCTTAAAGTCACGTAGGTGAGTGGGGACTGCAGTCGCCCCTCTACTTAATAGTGCGCCTTTTATCGAACGAATATGATTGTCAGTTTGTTGAGATGCAGTTACCAAATCACTTAGACTTTTCTCATTATCTTCCGGTAGTGGTGATACTGCATTAACATTCACCCCCACTTCCTCAGGCTGATCATGGCAGTTGTTGTGAGCGCGCGAGAGTAAGTCAGCCACTTTGTTATCACTCCCTTTTATGTGCACCATCTTAATGTCATATTCCACCAACTCAATCGCCCATCGCATAAGTCGACGATTATGATTGTTCATGTCCTTTAGGAACACAAGTGGCTTATGATCCGAATGCACGATTATTGGTCTGCCTAAGACCAGGAACCGGAAATGTCGGAGGGCTAAATGTAAAGCAAGGCACTCCTTCTCCACAATTGAATAGTTGAGTTCGGCACCGTGAAGTTTCTTGCTAAAAAAACCGACGGGTGCGAGTTGGTCCCCGCACGCTTGATGTAACGCGGCCCCTACGGCAAATTCAGATGCATCGGTGTGCAGGTGAAACACAGATGAAAAGTCTGGGTGTTTCAGTGTTGGAGGAGTAGTGATAGTGTTTTTTAACTTACAGAAACTATATTCACATTCCTTTGACCATTGGAAATGACGCCCCTTTTTGGTTAATTCGGTGAGCGGCAGGGCGATGTGTGCAAAGTTTCGTATAAAGGGGCGGTAGAAGCTTAGGGCTCCCAAGAAGGATCTTACTTCTTTCACCGTCTTAGGTTGCGGTATCTTTAAAAAGGCACTTATATTATCCGGATCTGGCGTCACCCCATTCTCGTTAATCACGTGACCCAGATACCGGACAGAGTTCACGGCAAACTTGCACTTTGAGGGCCGCAAAACTAATTCAGCTTCCCTAATACGGCCGAGTACGTCTCTTAGCAATTCCACATGTTCGTGCATAGTTTCAGAAAATAAAACAACATCATCTTGGAATACAAAACAATTTACTCCCACATGTTTGGAGAGTATAGAATTCATTACCCGCTGGAAGTAACGTCCTGAGTTCTTCCCCCCTTGGGGCATGCGGCATAATTGATACTTACCCCAAGGGGTTGTAAAGGCAAACACCTCCCGTAGGTGGGGGGCCACAGGTATCTGAAAATAACCGGAATTTAAGTCCAGGACGGAGAACACCTTCCCCCCTTTCAGCTGGGCTAAAATATCATCAATTCTCATCAAGGGAAAATCTTGTCCCTTGGTGACCTCATTGACCTTCCGCAAGTCCAGGGTAAGTCGAATTTCTCCGCTACTCTTTGGGATAATGTGTATCGGGGAGTTCCACTCGGATAGTGACGGTTCAATGATACCAGCCTCTAGATACTGTTGGATTTTGTCTTTTAATTTCGATAGGAAGGTATGAGGGATACGGTATTGTCGAGTGTATATTGGGGTGCTAGTGCACAATTCAAAGTCATGGATATATTTAGTGGTACCGGTAAGCCCTTCGACCGCCTCATTGAAGATGTCAGAAAAGTCTTGGATGAGCTTCTGTACCCCTACAACCTGATCCGGAGGGAGGTGAGTCAAGTCAATTTGCTCAGTGAGGTTAGGTGGCTTAGGTGCTTCATGAAGCGACGCAAGTGCAAAGGTCAGTTTTTTCTCAGTCAGAGGGCTTCCTCTAGTCATGAGACATGCAATCTTATGTAACATCTCAGGGTAAGCACGCAGGAAATCCATACCCAGGATGCCCTGATTATCCACCAAGATTGTTGAATCCACCACGATAAATTTCACGGGAAACGCCTTATCATTTAACCTCACTTTAATTAATAATTCTATATTGCTTTTCATGACTCCGCCTGACACTCCTTTCACCCGCACATTTACAGTGCTGGTATTAAGGGAGCTACCCTTTAGGTGATCTAGTTCACAACGATTTATAAGCGATTTTTCCGCACCGGTGTCTAATAATAAGTTCAGCGCACGGCCGTTGATCTCCCCGGAAATGTATGGGAGGTTGTGGTTGTTAATGCCCGGTTCACTAGCCAGTTGAATATCCACTTCGGAACCACCATACTGGCCGCTATGGTAGTCCCGTTCTAGTTTAAATTTTTCGGGCAGTTGGCACATAGGTGGTCTCTACTTCCGCAGGCGAAACATCTCCTACCTCGACTGGGTGTGACATTGGCCCTCGTTGAGTTACATTCACCCGGCCCACTAATTGATCCCAAAACGACCTGAGACAGCTGTGATACAGTCTCCTCCAACTTAGCTAAACGAGCCACGATTTCTGCTCCAGCTATGTTACTCTTATCAGGGGGAGTCGAATCATTATGTGGTGGTACCACAACGCCGCCTACCTGAACTTCTTTGAGCCCACAGGCTTGCTCAATTTTCGCCAATTTCTCAGCTAACTCGACCGCCTCGTCAAATGATTTTGGTTCGCGCTCTAATAGTTTCATTCTTAAGTCTGGGTTTATCCCTTG
Organism: Centruroides sculpturatus; assembly: GCF_000671375.1. Taxonomy (NCBI): domain Eukaryota; kingdom Metazoa; phylum Arthropoda; class Arachnida; order Scorpiones; family Buthidae; genus Centruroides; species Centruroides sculpturatus. Next base: position 83,332 of record NW_019385613.1, on the reverse strand, counting down.
AGTGAATTGGTTGCTTAATATCTCATTTCTCAACGCGGCCATGTGTGGGTTTGCACAGACCATTCTTTAAAACGATATACACAATCTAACCTTGAACTCACCTACTGACTCATTACGTTTCTGTCTTATGTTGATGAAGTCTTTCAATGTACCTCCATCAATCACTTTCTGTCTGTGGAAGCTACCTAGTAGAGATGTCTTAATTCTGTCGTAGTCATTCCGGTACACTTCCCGTAAGTCCAACAGCAGGTTGAAAGGTTCTCCTTTCAAGCGTGATTGGACTACGGCTAATCAAGTCCCGCTCGTCCACCCGGCGATCGATCGTTGACACTTCTTCTAGAATATCGAAAAACTGCTTGATGGATACATTATCTGATGAAGTACCTGAAAACGTCGGAATCATCCCTAGGTATCCCATAACGACTGGGGTCACTGCTGCTAAGTTGTGGTTTCCTGGAATGTTCATTGTGGACTCCGGTTGCATGCCGTCACTCGAACACACTGTCGTCTTTGTCTCCATTATAGACCACGTGGTAATCCTGTCGCGGACGCCAGATGTGGAAAATCGTAAGACTTAGAGGTCTCACTAATTGTAAGTATAGGTGAATTACCACTTGGGAAAGGATGCCAAGAAACAGTTTTTTGTTCTTTCATAAGTTTATATATATATATTCGTACAATTACACTAAGGTCCACTGGATACAATGGTATACACATAAAATGTTCTCACCGTTACAATATCATAGTTCTAGGTGTTTCACTCCTTGTAATCCAAATCCGCTTCGGGAACAAAGAAAAACTAATTCACAGTAGAAGGAGCACTTTCACATTCACCAACTCCTCTAAATCACTCGGCACGAGAGTGTCCCCTAACCGGTCAATGTCCGTCTTAAATACCTCCCCTTTTTCTCCAGGTTGCCAACCCCCTTATTTCACACGGCTGAAAAATAGCCAAAAAAAAAATATACGAATACGTATGAGGCGGAAAGCTACAACCACACACACTGCACGTTATTCTTTGCAATGCAAAATGACATTGTGCATGTATCAGGAACTTCTGTTCGAACAAACCTCACCTGCCGTCTGGGTCAGCAATTTTGAAAAGGTGGCAATACTATCCAATCTCCTTACTAAGTCAAAAACAGTAATTCAACATGTTTTTGAAATAAGAAAATTATGGACAGAATGAAATCTGGTAAAAAAAAAAAAAAATTCTTGTCCTTACAGGATTAAAGGTGTGTTTTTGGTCTGGCAACTTAACAAAATATTCCATTTGAGTAAAACTGCATTCATCAAAATCTACAAAAAAAAAAACCACTCATACCTTTAAATGCAGTGCAAATTTAACTTTTTCTAACATTTTCAGTTGTTTTAAATGCCCTTCCTCAGGATAAAAACCTATTGTAATTTAAAAATAAGAACAAAAGTTGTCTCTGGAACAATTTGCATTTCAAAATAATGCTTTAGAATCTCAACCATTTAACTGCATGTGTTGGACTTCTATGTAGATTCAAAATAAATTGACAAAGATGCATTTTATCTGCTAAGGTCATGACCTTAACATGTTTTTTTGTCATTCTTATTGTTTATTTTTTATATATTTATATTGAAATGTAACATCTAAGTGCTAATTTTCTATGTTTGAATATGTCATCTTTGTCAATTATTTATTTATTTTTTTTGGTACAAGAAAGTTGGCAACTTAACATCCTTAACAACAACTAGTTACAAGTTACCTGTATGTTCTTTGCTATTCTTCCTTCTGAGTTGAGAAATTTGTTCTTTTTTAATATTGCTTAGCAAATTGTCATATGTTTGTAATTCTTTAAGTCTAGATTACTGTAAAGATAAACAAAATATCAGATCCTCAATCCACTGAATTTGTTCAGAAATTTTGTAGATGGAAGCTGTGAGACAATCTCATGCTTATTTAGTTACTTTGACCAATTAAGTATTCTAATCCTGAATTTATTTATGAACTTGATTATAATTATTTATAAAATGCAAATATGGTAATTCAGACACTTATGAAATCTTTAAAAATAGCACAGACATTTTAATTATCAATGTTAAACCAGAATTGTTTACAATTAAATTGTTTGTGCTGTTTTTAAAGGTTTCTTGAGTGTCTGAATTATATTCAGAGAACTGCATACAAAATAATATTGTAAATATGCATATTTCCCATTTCTTCATTCACTCTGAATATAACTAAATACTGTACATATATACAGACATATCATAACTGGTTACTGTACTACACAACTAATTATGTGTTAATTTATTCCATGAATTATCAAATTAGTTGCTAGGTATTAAATAAGTGTAAAACATTAACTTCTTAAAAAAAAACTGGTTTTATAGAATGAAAACACAAATATACTCAAAAAGAATAAAAATGTACACTTTCTACAGTGTGGAGGGCAGTGTTGCCACTTTTTCAAAATATCTGACCCTGTCCAGGCCAGCAATTTTTAAAAGGTGGCAACACTGTCTTGAACAGGTTGTAAACATTTTTGAAATTGTTTTGTGTTAGCCAATCTTATTTAAATTTACAAGTTTGCTTCCTCTCTTTTGGCTTTTAAATTTCTTGAGTTGTCATATTAAATAATTAAAATAGAAATTATAAACTTATAACTGTCATAGTCACTTGATAATAGATTCGTTTCAACACAAGTCCCTGACTGGTTTGAATTTGAAATTGTATGAGGCATGCACAATGTCATTTTACAGTCAAAAATTGAACAATATGCATGCCAGTTTTAAACCAGTTAGGGACTTGTGTTAGAACAGACCTAACATTTGACAGAGATATTGAAAGTTAAAAGTACATTCTTCTTTAACTGCACTTAATTAATACTCAAGCATCAACTTTATAACCTTTATAATTCTTTATAAACCTTTATAATTTAAAACCTTTATAATTCAGCCTTTTAATTCAAAATTTACTAACATTTTTGGCCATTTTGAAAGGGTCTTTGTCAGGAACAGAACAATCAAATGATTCTGATTTCAAAATTAATAATTGTTCTGGAATGTTTTGAATTTTCTTATATGTCTAGTTAGTGTTGCCATGTTTTCAAAATCGCTGACCCAGACAGCAGGTGAGGTTTGTTCGAACAGAAGTTCCTGATGCATGCGTAATGTCATTTTGCAATGTGAAGAATAATGTGCTGTGCATGCTGGTTCTAAATCAGTTACAGTTAGGGACTAGGGAGACTTGGGTAGCAGTAACATAAGTAATTAAATTAAGAAAAACCAACTACAGATGACTTAGCTTTATTGGATAGTGGAGACGTCTGTGAACATGAATCGAAAAAAAAAGCGAAAAAAAAAAAAGGTTGACAGGTAGCTTACGATATTCCCAGGCAGAATTAATAGTTTACCCAAACAGTGAGTCAATTCCCGGACTGTCCGGACGAAAACTAGACAGGTGATAACACTATGTCTACAAACTATATTGGTACTTGTACCCAAATACACAAAAAATATAAATAAATATAATACATGAATAAATGACAAGCTAAAATAAAATAAAATAAAAAGTAAATAAATATGTAAATAAATAGACAAATACATAAAACCATTGCTAATATAGAAAAGAACACCATAGTACCTGCTTCTTTAACTGCTTGTCCCTTTATTTTATAATAGAATATTCAAATTAAGCTCACTCTCCAAGCTGCTGAGATTTACTGGACTCTCTAAAATTTATTGCTAATCCTTGGTATGTGTTTAAATCTGTCATGCTTCTGCATATTTCAAGTACAGGTACATCTTGTCTTGGATCTTTTATATTATTTTAGCCCTTTCCCAATCCACAGTGACTTTTGTCGTGTTTGCTATAACATACATTGCTAGTGCAGTGACTGGTTGTTCCTTCTGCAATTTTGAATTAAAAGGCTGCATTATAAAGGTTTTTGTGTGCTGATGCTTGAGTTTTAAAAGTACATTTTCTGTCACTTGAGAATAAGTTTGGATGGGAGTCTTTAATGTTAAAATAAAATACTTGCAAATATTTTTATAAATTTATTTTGTTTCATCATAATTTCACAATTTCTACAAAAACTGGACAAATTAATAATTAATTTGGACCATGAATTTAAAAACTGGCCTGGTAGCAACACTAATGGAGGGCATGCTAAGAACTCGCCTAGGACTTTTATTCCACGTTTTTATTATTGTATGCCTGCCCTACAGATATTTTAAGTTTAAAATTATTGGCAACATCATAACAATGCACGTGTGTGACTTGAACTACTTCAAATCTTTATATTTAAATGTGTTTGATTGCTTAATGATGTTCTGTACAGTATTTATTATGGCATATCTCATAATATTCATTAGAAATAGATGAAAATGTTCATATCAATATTTTTATTCCTTTTACTGATTTTGGATATATTTGTGTATGTTTTAATTTATAAATTATTTACAAAATAAAATTCTTCCATAATACAAGGTCTGTTCAAAAAGTATCGGACCTTATTTTTTTCCGCGTAAACCAATGATGCGAGAGAGGCCTCCTTCGGTGGAGTTGTGGAGGGGACAGTCATGCACAGCCCTGAATTTTTTCCCGCCTGCAGAAAGCGTCAGTCGTTGGCAATCGGCGTATGAGTGAGGTCATGTAGTGCGCTCTCGTCGAATTTCACTAAGCTGGAAAATGACTGAACAACGTGAGCAGCGATATTACATCAAATTTTGCCAAAAACCTTGGCGATACCCGAGTGTAAACCATTCGCAAGATTCAGCAGGCTTTCGGGGACGATCCTCGAGGCCAAAAAAAGCGCGGCAGGTCCGCAGCAATATCAAAGGTCATGTTGACAGTTTTTTCGACTCTCGTGGGGTGGTGTGTCGTGAGTACGCACCACAAGGCCAAACCATCGCAAAGGAGTACTACCAGGAGGTCCTTCGTCGTCTTTCCGATACAGTGCGACGCAAACGACCGGATCTGTGGTCGATCAAAACTTGGCAGCTCCATCGTGATAACGCATCCGCCCATTCTGCGCATCTGATTCGGGCTTTCGTCGCCAAACACAATACTCCTGTGGTTCGTCACGCTCCGTACTCTCTCCACATGGCTCCGTGTGACCTTTGGCTATTTCTCAAGCTGAAAATGCCGCTAAAAGGAACCCAAATTTAGTCGAGAGAAGACATCATGCGAAATGCGACGGACCGGCTGATAACCATTCCAAAAGATGCGTTCCAGCAGTGTTTCCAGCAATGGCAGAAACGCTGGGAGAAGTGTATACATTACCAAGGAGACTACTTTGAAGGAAATTAGGGTTTTGTTCCTCAAAGTCAATAAATTTATTTTTGCCGACCAAAGGTCCGATACTTTTTGAACAGACCTTGTATTGTTTATAAATTTTGCACAATCTTACAATATATAACCTGCAGCAAACATAATAGGAGTGTGATACTTTGGTTCTTTTTGTCTAATGTTTTTTAAGTTAAAAAATAAAGTTTTTATGCAGAAAACAATTAAATGCATTGAACAAATATATATATTGCATATGTTTGTAAAAATTTACATGTTTTTAAAGCTTGATATTGCTGTAATTTAAATATTTTACAGAATTTATTGAATATTTTTAATATTTCTTGCCTTTCTCATAGATCTTTAGACTATAACAAAAGGAAGCAAAACCAAAACACCTGAGAATTGGATACAGTAAATTTTGACTGTGTGTTTAATTTAAAGGTCTCTGACAAAAACAACAGATGTTGGAATGTTTAAACAAAGGCTATAAATATATTTTCTATGAGGTTTCTTGAAATAGAAAAACATTATCAATGTTGAAAATTCACTATGCTGCACTATAATGTTGAAAATTTGTGAATATCAATGTTGAGTTATTCGTCAAAATGAAATGTTTTATTGAATGCTGTCGTGGTCATTGGGTATAATTATTGTGTGATACAGACCTTCCATTATTTTCCAAGGTTTTTTATGAAATCTTGCCACTATCTTTCCAATTGTCTTCTCTCTCTCCTATTTTCTTGGAATCCTTCCTTTATTCTCTTGTATCTATCTGTTACCTTTCTATCTCCCATGTCCTGTCTATTTCCATTCACAAATGAAATGGAGAGAAAAAGTTTCAATCAGCACAAATGTTTGCAAAACTTGGAAAAACCTAGAAAATCCATAGTTTTCATAGAACAAGCTAAGCAAAAATATCTTTGTTTTAGATTAGTTGTCTTCTACTACTTTAAATGATCAAAAATTGTCCAGTCTTTAACAGTTCTAACCCTATAGAAAGTTCTAGAAGTATCTAGAGTTAGTTCAGGCAAAATAAAGGGAAATGCTTCCTGCTTAAGCAAAGATGTGGTGTTGAGTCTAAAAATTCAACAGACAACTGAAGTTCAAGTCTGGAAATAAATAATATCTGATATATTAAAATTTCTAATTGATATCCACAAAAATTAATATTGAAAATTGCCAATTGATTTTGAAATTATTCAAGAAAAATGATCTAATTCTCATGTTTGGATCATTGCTTCATTTCTCATTATCATTGTTATTGTGGCTGTATGCCATATTTTATATAAGTTTTATTTTAATTTTTGTATAGTTTCCCTTCTTCTTCATTCTATTGTTTCTCTCTTCCAGAAAATTCTTTCTCAACCTTTTCTTCTTGGGTAGTGGTGACTAATCTTCTTGAACAAAGGGAAGGAAGGAAGCCTGACAGTTTAACAGAAAGACAAGGGACATTCCTGGCTGAGATGTAAGGATTGGATGGAAAGGTGGCGCTGTCTATATTGTCTTAGCAGCGAATGGAGACACAAAAAAGTCAAAGCAAGAATCAACAGCAGATCTGGTCAAGAAAAGAAACATCATAAGGACTTCAGAACAACATCAACATGAGTTAAGAGAAATCAAGAATTCACCCGTCATTCAAAAAAAGGAAAAGATTTTGGAACTATCACCACACCCAAGACTACCATTCCAGGCCGGGCCCCCACTTTTACCTATCTTTATTTCTATCATTCTCCTTTATACCAATGTCTTCTGTCTTTAGTTTAAGTTAGTTTTAAGTATTAAATTGTAATTCGCATATACAGTAGAACCTTGAAAACTCGGCACTCGATAACCCAGTACTCCAGATAACTCGGCCACACCCTGGCAGGGCAAAAAAATCCTTAGTTAATTAATTTTCATTACAGACAGCTTTATGCCTCATAAAGTATTTTTCTGAGGTCTGTCTTATCAGGTAAATTACTGTACACAGTGTATTCATTAATTTTCATTTTCATGTAGTAAAGGCTCTATGCCTTCATAAAGGAT
>NW_019385613.1:54882-70878 GCF_000671375.1 Centruroides sculpturatus | reverse complement strand
TACTCAGCTTCAGTCGAGGACAGTGTCACATTGCTTTGCTTTTTACTGTACCACGATACAGGACTGCCTTGATATTTAAAGACATACCCTGTATGCGACTTTCAATCTGTGTTATCACCTGCCCAGTCTGAGTCAACGAAACATTCTAGTGTTCTAGCGTTGCTCTTTTCACCCAATTTTAGCTTCCAATCAGCTGTTTCCTTCAGATATCAGAACACCCTCTTAACCTCATTCCAGTCAGCTGCTCTTGGTTCCTTAGTACGTTGAGTGAGGATGGAAACTGCTGCCAATATATCTGGGCATGTGTTGGTTGCAAGGTACAGTAAACTACCTATACCCTTCAAGTACAGTTTATTACTTTCCATTCTTGGTCCCCGCTCTTTAATTTTGAAATTTCCAGGATCAAGGGGAATCTTGCTGGTTTTTGCACCTTGAAGTCCAAATTCTACTAGTTTGTCAGTTATAAAATGTTTTTGATTTAAATGGAATATTCCATCACCATCTCGATCAAATTTGATTCCGAGGTAATGATCGATATTTCCGAGGTTTTTCATGTGGAAATATTTGTTAGTTTCCACTTCAAGCCAATCTAATGCTTCTTTGGAGGTTGATGCTGCAATTACATCATCAACAAGTAGAATGATGTACATTGTTGCATAGCACTTTTTCCGGTGTACAGACAAGGATCATTTATGCTCTGCACAAAACCACATTCAATCAGTACTTCATGCAATTTTTTGTTCCACTCAGTAGCTCCCTGTTTCAATCCATAAAGGTTTTTCACAAGCTTGCAAACTTTGCTTGGTTCCTCTATGTCATAGCCTTTAGGTTCTGCATGTACACTGTGTGGTATAGATCGCCATTCAAGAAAGCTGTCTCAATGTCATAGTGATTCACATGCATTTTACGTTTAGCTGCTAAAGTGAGCAAGATCCTAAGGGTTGTTGGCTTTACCACTGAGCAAATACCTGGTCATAATCCTCCCCATATTTTTGACTGAAGCCTTGTGCCACCAAACGGGCTTTGTACTGTATCTTGTCAGTTTACCTTGTGGATCACGTTTAATTTTGTATATCCACTTACTTCCAATAACATTTGCTTCTGGTAGTGGTTTGGCCAACACCCATGTTCCATTTTTCTTGAGTGCACAAATTTCCGCATCCATTGCCTTTATCCACTCATTTGCATCTTTTCCGTTGACGGCTTCATCGTAGGTTTTCGGTTCAGAAACAATCTTACTTTGCATTGCCTCAATCAATCTGTCTGGAGGATGACCTTTTGTTGTTTCTCGTAGAGTGAGAGAGTGGCAGATTGTCCTCAGATTGCTTGTTAAAGATGGCTCTTTCATTTAGGTTAACTTCCACTTCGCTTTTGCTGTCATCTTCATTGTGGTAATGTGGGAGGGATGAATTGTTGGTCGAGCCCATGTTGTCATGTGGATTTCTTTCTATGAAGACAACGTCACGACTTATCTTGATTTTCTTGGTTACAATATCCAGCAATCGATATGCCTTGCTGCCACTTTCATATCCCACAAATCTTGTTTCAATTGCCTTTACATCCAGTTTCTTTCTTACTCCAAAAGGAACTCTTGCGTAAGCAATACATCCAAAATGGCGGAAGTACTCAATATTTGGCTTCTTACCTTGCCATTTCTCATATGGTGTCATTGGGTCCTTTTTCGATGGTAATCTGTCCTGGATATGATTTGCCGTCATTAATGCCTCACCCCAATAGCATTTTCCTAATTCTGCATCATGCAACATTGTTCTTACCATCTCACAAAGAGAGCGATTTTTCCGTTCTGCCTTGCCATTCTGTTGAGGGCAATCTGGTGCAGTGGTCTGAACTTTAATACCATGCTCCTTGAAAAATTTACGCAGGTCTTCATTCATGTACTCAGTTCCTCTATCAGATCGGAACTTTTTCACCTTGCATCCCATTTCTGTTTCAACATAGTTTACATATTCCTTTATTTTTACATTAGCCTCAGACTTGTGCTTCAATAGATAAACTTTGGTATAACCAGTATAATCATCTATAATCGTCATGTAATATCTATTTCCACCAGGGGTTCTCACTTGCATGGGTCCACACAAGTCACTGTGCAATAGCTCAAGCTTTGTACTACTTCTATTCATCAATTCTTTTGGAAATGGTTTCCGTGGCATCATATTTTTCATGCAACTTTTGCATCCCACAGTGCATCCACACTCATTAATTGGCACACCCTCGACACTTTCGGCAGCCATATAACGCATTACAGATGGATCACGGTGGCCACACCTCAAGTGCCACAGATGTACACACTGTTTCTTGGGCATGGATAATACTTGTAAGGCATTGTGTTGACTCAACACAAACAGTGATCCCTGAAGTTCAGCCTTTGCATGTGTCTCGCCATCTCGTTTTATGTAGCGTTGCATTGTTTTGCTGTCGAAATACACATCATAACCTCTTTGCATCATTTTTAAGACCGACAATAAATTCTCATTTAGTTGTGGTACATATAACACATTATCTAATTTTAACTTGCCATTTGAACTACCTTCATCACAAATTAGTTCACCATGTCCAATTCCGCTTGCAGGCACTTCTCTTCCATCAGCCACCCGAACGATTTCACTGTTGTTGTTNTTTTCTGAGGAAACACGCATACTTATCCTTTTTTAACCCCATTCCCGATAACCCGGCATTTTCATAAACTCGGCCACCCTTCGGTCCACATTAGGCCGAGTTTTCGAGGCTCTACTGTATTGTATAAAACTCAAAGTTCATTTATGTTGCAATGATTGTACTGATATCTGTTCATTCTATTAAAGTTGTACTACTATTATTGTAAAACTGTAAGTGGGGACTGAGTATCCCAACAAACTGTTTTCATGTGAAATAAAGGTTTCATTTTGTTAATGTATCCTTGTAGCTCACATTTTGCTTAAATCCTCACATTATCCTATGTTAAGAACTCTTCTAGGTCAGTTAAATTCACCTTCTCCATTCCTTCTTGTCACTCAAAAGTCAATGTTTTATTTTATTACACTCTCTTCTAATTTTCTGTTTATCTTCTGTCCATCTTTTTCTGAGCTGTCTTTTCTCTTGCTCTTGTCTTTTTACTTAAAATATCCTAGGAATAGTGTATTTGTTCATTCTTTTTTGTGTTACCAAATCACCTCACTTTCTAATTGTGATCCTGTTTTCAATTTGCATTTTTCTTTTCTGATAACAGTCACTCCTTGTTATTCTCATGATACTGAGAAATTTCATCCCATCATTCACTCTATTTTTAGACCCACCAGTGGCCAAGCAGTCTTCGTTCCCTGAACACTGGGAGTTCAGTTGTGGGTTTGTGCCGTGCTCGGACGGGCTGGCCACATGGAGTTTTTTGGGTTTTCTCCACATCTGTAATGCCTAAATAGAGGCCAGTTTCCCTTAAAAAGACCTCCTGGAAGACATCCATCCCCCTAGGCAGATTGCCCAAGTGTTGCATTGCCATAACTAAACAATCAATCAAACAACACTCTATTTCTATATCAGAGATTGATTTTAATAGAGCTTTTCAAAATCTTGTCTTAAAAATTCTGGACTTTGTTAGAGACAGAAATTTAGCAATTTTTAAAAAGGAAAAAATCAATATTTCTGAAAATTCAACAAGTGGAACAACATATTTTACATTGTGTATTTTACTTCTAAATAAGATAAATATTTGACAGGAAATACAACCACTCACAACTGGGTAAACTTGATAACAAGAAAAAAAAAAAGACACAAAAACCAAAATAACCAGCAGTGAAAGATTTCAGCTTTTTCTGCTGGTTATTTTGATTTTTGTGGCTGTTTTTTTATTTGATAGAATTTTCTAACCAGCAGGTCATGACATTCCAGAGATTTGGACAATATTTATGGATAATATCACAATCTCTCATTCTCCAAAAAGGGTTAATAACAAAACAATCAAAAAATATTGGATTAAAAAGTTCAAGACACTTTCTGATTATTTGAATTCTAAATGCTACATACTTTTTTCTAACATCAAAAATAACATGAAATAATAAATGTAAATATAGCAGTTCAATACATAGCATTTTTTCTATATTTGTGAGGAGTTTAACCAGGATTAACTTTGAATCAAACTACCAATGAAAATTTATGGTTCCTGCTGAGACTAGAGTCTGAGTTTCCAGAAAAGCAGCAAATGCTTTTATTGCTTCAGCATATTTTGTTATCAATTGTGTATGATATTGTCATATTTATTTTTAATTATAGATTTCAATGACAAATGACATAGAAGAAGATACTTGAACTTTTGTGTGTTTCAGCTGGTGAAAAAGATTTATTATTGTTTCTGAAGGACACAAGGGGTTTTTGTTGCAAATGCATGTTGTATCTTTATAATTTTATTTATTTAGGTGCATTACTAAAACCATATCTATTCATGTTAACAATTTTTTCCAATTAATAAACATGAAATTAAAAGTTTGAAGTAATAATGTAATTATAAATATTTTAGCTGTTATTTAGTCTATAAAAAGATAACAGGTAGAGACCTGTTATCTTTTTATAGACTAAATAACAGCTAAAATATTTATAATTATGGAATTTTATCCATTCCATACGGATAAAATTTTAGGGATTTTAATGTTACCATAAGCAAGAAATTGTGAATCAATTGTCTAGTTTACATTATTCACTTCCTTATTCTAGTTTTCTTGAGAAATGATCTAGTTTGTATAAATTTTTCTTAGATTTTGGACAATGACATTGTTGTTGGCATCAATCCATCTTGCTGCATCTGTTACTTTGGCTAGATTCCAGTTGCCTTGTTGCCTTCCTTTACAATGAATCCTGTAAACTGTCTTACATTTATAATTAATGGTTATCATTTTATTCTCAGTCATTCACAGTATGCTAACAAGCTTTATTTGGCATCAAAAGGAATGTGATAAAAGAGTTAATGATGAAAATTAATAACATTCTGTCATTTTTGTCATAAAATGACAATTGAATTTCATATAATTACAGATTATATATTATGGTCACTGTTTCTCTAAAAATAATCAGCAATTTAGAATTTTACTTGTGAAATTTTTATAATTATAGGAATATGTTATGTTTATTGTATGATATTCCATATAAAGAATTTTCTCAATTGCCATAAGTTGTCACAAATTATTTTTTATAATGGCAAAAATTTTTATGATCCTATAAATTTTTACACCATCTTCTGTGAAAGATATTATAACTATTATTTAATTAAAAATATGTTTATTTGCTGTTTTGTAAAAAAAAGAAGGCATTGACTAAATAAAAAATCATTTAAAGACTTTCCAATCTATATAACAAAAATGCTGATATCAAACAAAATATGCTGACACTCTTTAAATAGAATGTGTATTCCCCTATAGTTTTATTTTGACTATGCTGCTAACAACATGCTTTCAAAACACTAGTCACTTTAACTAATACATATATAAATACAGAAGTTTGTCAATCTGACACCTGATAATCTAGAATGCCCAGTAATCCGACACCCTTTAGCAGTGTAATATAGTAAATTATTATACAGTGGTACCTCAGGATACGAAATTAATCCGTTCCGAAACTGAGATCCTATCATGAAAATGTCGTAAGGTGGATCATCTTTTCCCATACGATTACATGTAAAACCAAATAATTCGTTCCAACGCGAAAAACATACTCAAATTAAAGCCAAGTAATACATTAAAAAAATAACTGTAGTAAGAAAAACAAATGAAAAATGCGAACTAATGTAACGTCGTATGGTGAGTTTTTGTTCGTATCGTGGAGCAAAAATATGTTCGAATTTCATGTCATATCCTGAAAATTTCGTATGCTGGGGCGTTCGTAACCTGAGGTACCACTGTACCAGCAGCAGATGGTGTTGACAGGAAGTTGGGAAATTTCCAGAGGTGTGAATGCTGAATGATCTAAAGTTTTATTATAAAATTACAGTCAAAATTTAACACATAAATTATTAACCTTGCAACAGTATATGTATATCAATGATGCAGCCAGATATTTTTATTTTGTACGCTCTTTTCTCTAAAATTTCTGTTGTTAATAATATACTTACTCTTGCATATCAATATTTCTTTATACATTCTAATTTCAAAACATCTAGCAATGAGTTGCATAACTTTTCCAGCTGTTATAAGATTTTATTTTTAAAAACTTTTATACTATTAATTATAATAAATAAATTGTATGTGGCACTATCTGTTATGAGATTGTGTTATAAAAATTTTTTATATTTTTAATTATTATAAAATGGCAGAAAATTTAATTTTGAGGTTAAGCATGAGTTTTATAAAAATTTGTAAATGCTAGTAATGAGAATAAATGTCATTAAATCCAACACCTCTTGAGATATGACACGTGACCCTCTTTTATCTCCCCAACTCCTGGACCTTTAACTACCAAAATTTAATGATATCAATGCCCCTTATATACATGGTTACATTATGGTACGGTACCATATCAATTTTTGTTTCTTAATCTGTATCCCATCCTGAGATATTAAACAAAATAGATGCCAATATGTATACACACATCTACATAGTTTTTTTTGCAGTTTTTTGACTTTTTTGGATTCAGGAGGTCTCAAAATGTGGAGATTTGCAAAAAACTCTGAGGGTCAAATTTGACACAATTCCAGTACTTCCCCTTGTTATGTATACATAATAACCAGGAAAATAAAAGGTAATTATTATTTTGAAATTAGAATAGATTAAGATCAATCTTAACTGGACTGCAAGAAGGGAATTTTGAACAAGGTTGAAAACAAAGAAATTACCACAGCTCTAGCCAAATAAAATTCCTTATTATCAAAAGTTATTTTTTTGTATCCATTTTATACAAGAAAATTAGAAAATTTATTAAGCATCATTTTTGTGATGTTTTGTTGCAAGTTCCTTAAGAGTAGGCTTACCTAATATTTTAGTTATTTTTCAATGTGATATAAATAAATATTTTTTAATTTTTTGGTGTTGTAAATATATGACTGTTTTTGTTATCACTCAACAATGGATAAATAATGTTTTTAAATATTGTTTTTTACATATTTAATTCATTGTATGAGACATTTGTAAACTGATCAACTCCCTCTCTTCATATTCATAGATGCTGATGTTGATCCATATATTTCCTGTGCTGTTTGAATAAGTTACATCCACGCATGAACTATATGTAGTCTACATGGTATTGTGCTGAATGAATAGTGTTTTGTTAGAACTAGCACGCATACTTTGTGTTCAGTAATATGCAAGACTGATATATTTTCTTTCCTACAAGCTAATAAGAGGACAGCACACCTAAAAACAGGTTTCTCATAGCTTTTGTGAATTGTCTATAACTTAATACATGTCTGAAAAATTAGTTTTACATGCTGGTGAATCATTGTAAATGTTGATTATGTGTAATAATATGTTCAGGTTTGCAGTCTTAACATATTGTCAAGCACTATAAACAAATCAGAAGCATACTAAAGTATGTGCTGATACAAAATGTATTGTACAGCTGTCTGCAATATTCAAATTGTATATAAGTTAGAGAATTTTGTGAAAATACAAAATGTTCAGTAATTTGGCATTTTTGATAATCCAATTTGCTCCAAAAAATCCAAAAAATTTTTACTCTGCTGGTTATGTCTAGATGATCAAGGAGAATAAGACATTGGCTTGATGCAGTGACAGTTAGACAGAGTTGAATGTGGTTCTAGCTTGCTGAGGTTCTGACCTAGATCAAGATCAGATCATCAGAAATTTTTTATCTTGATCTTGTTTTTTACATTGGGCTTCATCTCTTCAGCTTTTATTAAAATGTTTTTGTGAGTATGCTTCACAATTCCAGCAAAATGACTAGAATTACAAAAGTGGACAAATATATACAAAAACAATGGCATGGACATGGCAATGTATTTGCAGACTGACTATCTAAAAAATGAACAGTTGGCAACCCTCTATATTTGTACTCCAAGCAAAATAGAAATTGCTTTTAATGGAGCATGAAAAAACACTAAATTAGCAAAAAATTTTGTTGTCATGGAATCAAAAAAATAACTTTGTCATTTTGCTTTCATAACAACATGTTCTTAAAGACGATCATTAAAGTCTGACAATGTTCTATTTGTTTCTAAGTTTTGTTAATTTGTTGTTAATCTTCATTCATTTAGTGTTTTTTTTTCTTTATCCTATTAAAAGCAATTTCTACTTTTTTGAAGTTGTTAAATTTATCACTGTTGCAGGTTATGTGTTCACAGATAGTGAGTAGGATACCTTACGAGTAAGTTTAAAAAATCATACACGACTACTTTGATCCGTTTCAAGTCATATCGAACCAAAAAGTGGCGGGTTTGATAAAAGACGCCACGTCATGGCCATTTATTTATTATAAAAAATAATACAATGGTTATATGATACGAAGCGTTGCTACACAATACAAATACAAAAGTTTATATAACACAAATCATTGTTACACACACAGGTAATGACAGGAGAGAAATTTAACACTCCCCCTCAATGATTTGTCCCATTTTGCTTACAGTCATCGATTCCAAGTTGTCTAGCACATTTAACGTGTTTTCCAGTACACACTGGTTTTGTTAAAATGTCTGCTACCATTTCCTTGGTAGGGCAGTACATAATACATACATTCCCATTCTTCACTTCATTTCTTACAAAATGATATTTGGCATCAGTATGTTTTGTACGTTGACTCACACGATCATTCTCCGCCACTTTCATACAACTTTGGTTATCCTCGTACATAGTTACTTTCTTATCGACGGTTTCCCCAAGGTCCAGAAACACTCACTTCAGCCGAGCAGCCTCTTGGGTAGCTTCACAAAGTGCAACGTACTCAGCTTCAGTCGAGGACAGTGTCACATTGCTTTGCTTTTTACTGTACCACGATACAGGACTGCCTTGATATTTAAAGACATACCCTGTATGCGACTTTCAATCTGTGTTATCACCTGCCCAGTCTGAGTCAACGAAACATTCTAGTGTTCTAGCGTTGCTCTTTTCACCCAATTTTAGCTTCCAATCAGCTGTTTCCTTCAGATATCAGAACACCCTCTTAACCTCATTCCAGTCAGCTGCTCTTGGTTCCTTAGTACGTTGAGTGAGGATGGAAACTGCTGCCAATATATCTGGGCATGTGTTGGTTGCAAGGTACAGTAAACTACCTATACCCTTCAAGTACAGTTTATTACTTTCCATTCTTGGTCCCCGCTCTTTAATTTTGAAATTTCCAGGATCAAGGGGAATCTTGCTGGTTTTTGCACCTTGAAGTCCAAATTCTACTAGTTTGTCAGTTATAAAATGTTTTTGATTTAAATGGAATATTCCATCACCATCTCGATCAAATTTGATTCCGAGGTAATGATCGATATTTCCGAGGTTTTTCATGTGGAAATATTTGTTAGTTTCCACTTCAAGCCAATCTAACGCTTCTTTGGAGGTTGATGCTGCAATTACATCATCAACATGTACAATGATGTACATTGTTGCATAGCATCTTTTTCCGGTGTACAGACAAGGGTCATTTATGCACTGCGCAAAACTGCATTCAGTCAGTATTTCATGCAATTTTTTGTTGCACTCAGTAGCTCCCTGCTTCAATCCATAAAGGTTTTGCACAAGCTTCAAACTTTGCTCGGTTCCTCTGTGCTGTAGCCTTTAGGTTGCTGCATGTACACTGTGTGGTGTAGGTCGCCATTCAAGAAAGCTGTCTCAATGTCATAGTGATTCACATGCATTTTACGTTTAGCTGCTAAAGTGAGCAAGATCCTAAGGGTTGTTGGCTTTGCCACTGGAGCAAACACCTGGTCATAATCCTTCCCATATTTTTGACTGAAGCCTTGTGCCACCAGACGTGCTTTGTATCTTGTCGGTTTACCTTGTGGATCACATTTAATTTTGTATATCCACTTACTTCCAATAACATTTGCTTCTGGTGGTGGTTTGGCCAACACCCATGTTCCATTTTTCTTGAGTGCACAAATTTCCGCATCCATTGCCTTTATCCACTCATTTGCATCTTTTCCGTTGACGGCTTCATTGTAGGTTTTCGGTTCAGAAACAACCTTACTTTGCATTGCCTCAATCAATCTGTCTGGGGGATGACCTTTGTTGTTTCTCGTAGAGCAACGGAGTGGCAGATTGTCCTCAGATTGCTTGTTAACTCCTTTGAGACTTTCCAATTTTTGATATTAATGTAATTAAACATAAAAAATACTTAAAACTGAAAAAAAACGAAAGAAATGCATTAATTTTGAAGAAAAAGCTTCAAATTTTATTTTCCTCTGTCTCGCCTTTCTGTGAAATCTGACGCTGATGAGTTATTGTTTACACAGCTGGATGACCTTGAACACAGCTGGAGAGATGGCTCTTTCATTTAGGTTAACTTCCATTTCGCTTTTGCTGTCATCTTCACTGTGATAATGTGGGAGGGATGAATTGTTGGTCAAGCCCATGTTGTCATGTGGATTTCCTTCTTACATCACGACTTATCTTGATTTTCTTGGTTACAATATCCAGCAATTGCCTTGCTGCCACTTTCATATCCCACAAATCTTGTTTCAATTGCTTTTACATCCAGTTTCTTTCTTACTCCAAAAGGAACTCTTGTGTAAGCAATACATCTAAAATGGCGGAAGTACACAATATTTGGCTTCTTACCTTGCCATTTCTCATATGGTGTCATTGGGTCCTTTTTCAATGGTAATCTGTTCTGGATATGATTTGCCATCATTAATGCCTCACCCCAGTAGCATTTTTCTAATTCTGCATCATGCAACATTGTTCTTACCATCTCACAAAGAGAGCGATTTTTCTGTTCTGCCTTGCCATTCTGTTAAGGGCAATCTGGTGCTGTGGTCTGAACTTTAATACCATCCTCCTTGAAAAATTTATGCAGGTCTTCATTCATGTACTCAGTCCTATCAGATCGGAACTTTTTCATCTTGCATCTCATTTGTGTTTCAACATAGTTTACATATTCCTTTATTTTTACATTAGCCTCAGACTTGTGCTTCAATAGATAAACTTTGGTATAACCAGTATAATCATCTATAATCGTTATGTAATATCTATTTCCACCAGGGGTTCTCACTTGCATGGGTCCACACAAGTCACTGTGCAATAGCTCAAGCTTTGTACTACTTCTATTCATCGATTCTTTTGGAAATGGTTTCCGTATTTTTCATGCAACTTTTGCATCCCACAGTGCATCCACACTCATTAATTGTCACACCCTTGACACTTTCAGCAGCCATATAACGCATTACAGATGGATCATGGTGGCCACACCTCAAGTGCCACAGATGTACACAGTTTCTTGGGTATGGATAATACTTGTAAAGCATTGTGTTGACTCAACACAAATAGTGATCCCCGAAGCTCAGCCTTTGCATGTGTCTCGCCATCTCGTTTTATGTAGCACTGCATTGTTTTGCTATCGAAATACACATCATAACCTCTATGCATCATTTTTAAGACCGACAATAAATTCCCATTTAGTTGTGGTACATATAACACATTATCAAATTTTAACTTGCCATTTGAACTACCTTCATCGCAAATTAGCTCACCATGCCCAATTCCGCTTGCAGGTACTTCTCTTCCATCAGCCACCCGAATGATTTCACTGTTGTTGTTGTTCAATTTTCTGAAGAAGTTCCTGTTGTTTGTCATGTCAGCTGTTGCTGCTGAATCAACATACCAATCCCTTGTAGTCTTCACAGCAAGACATTGTTTCATATCTAATGGCATATTTTGTGTGCTCACACATGCAGAGTGGCATTCGTGTGTTTCTTCATTGCCCAATGGATCAGACTCTTCCTGGACTTCAGTTAATTTTACTTTGTATTCTTTCTTTTTCTTTCCTCTGCCCAATTCAGGACAATCCTTTTTTAAATGGTGACCCCCACAATTGTAACATCCAGTTTTCTGTTTACGGACCATTGTTTTCAAAGCCATGGCTTCATCCATATTCATGGTATGTCCAAGCGATCCTCTTGATTGCTTCTCATACTCTTCCATGATCTTAATCTTTACGAATCCAAGAGTGAGGTCCGTATCTGCTCTTGCCTCAAGAGCAGTCATTAATGTATTATAATTATCAGGCAAACTTCCCAACATGAGAATTCCCATGAGTCTGTCACTCATTTGTTCTCCCGAAGCGGTTAACTCATCTACTAAATCCTCTATACTATTTAAATGTCTTTCCATATCCTGCCCCTCTTCATACTTTAAGTGAAATAATTTAGAAAACACAATATTCAAGCATCCATTGCAGCAAAACCAAATCAATTAAAACGTTTTATTTTCATATGGATTTTAAATTTTGGTGTCAAAATTGTATTTTACTTACATATTTCTTAAATACATGATATTGTATTTTATGATATTGAATGATATTGGAATGTCATTAAATAATATCAGATAAGAAAATACTGTAGATTAAAATCATTTAATTTACCAAATATGAATAACACCTGAATCTAAAAAATGGTTGGATGGCCAAGGCCATAAAGGTGTCAATATATATATGCCGGATGGCCAAGGCCATAAAGGTTGACGTTTTTAAGGCCTTGGTGATCAAATATGCATACCTAAGTTTATTTTTTGTACGTATGTACATTCAGCTAGTCTTTGAAGTACTGGTTTGGGTCCAGAATGAGTTGTCAGAAATTTTGTGAACGATATAACCTGTATTATTAGAATAGGATAAGACAGGTTAAACTCCATCTCTAAGGTTTCCTCATTGCAGATTTCACATTGAACACAGATCTAAGAGATCTCACAAGATGGAACTTGTTTCTTACATAATTCAGATTTCTGATAATAAATTTAAATTATTGTACATGATAGGAACCCTAAGTTGTTCATTTTTATAATCATTTGTAGCTTAGATGACTTGATTTTATTTAAAAAAAAAGAGCCTAAAAATCTCTATTAATTCATAATTATAACTATTGAAATTACCAAAATAAAGCATTTTTCATTTTACTATAAAAATTATCACTTCCTATAGAAACTGTTTGTGACAGTAACAGGCCTCTAGGCCTAATACTGGATAGATAAAAATATATATATATATATCAATTTCTTAACATTTGTATACTACTTTCCTAGTCTTTTATTAAAATTTCAACAAATTTTTAATGTTTATTATATTATATACATAAAAAATTGTTTAGTATTGTACTGTACAAGAGACATTTTGGAGACAATACCTTATACATTAAGAACATAAAAAGATGAATCTTTAGTATGTGATATCTGGAATGACCAGTGTGAATATCTTTCATCATCCATAAAATATATAAAATACAGCATTTTAAATTGAGTTTAAGACTTCAAGTAAAACTATTTAAATCTGACATTTTACAATTATATTGATATATATCTATATTTTTTTTAAGATCTCAATATCAATTCCGCACTTATAATTTAAAAAAAAAGAATATTCAATTACAGGAAATTTGAAAAAATTTCACCACAGCCCCTCCCAAAGCAATAACCTACAGGTCAATGGCTATCTTCCAAAAATTACCCCCTACAGCTACACTTTCATTCAATCTAATTAAGTAAAATGTTTAAAAATCTAACAAAAGAGAGTAATTCAAGTATTCAATATTATCCTATAAAAATTTAATTATGTCTTTCAAATTGTATTAACTTTTATTAATCTTTGAATGAACTAAATCAATTTTGTGAATTAATCTAATAAATTTTAATCTGATAGAGAGATATTTAATATTCAACTTGTACAACAGGTTATTAACATAAAATTAGGAGGATGTGCTAACTGCATGTGTCATGTCTTCAAAATTATTTTGTAACCAACTAAAAATGCCTCATCAGGGAAAAAAATAACAATAAATTATAATTTTTTTAAGTTCTAGTTACATTCTTTCCAAATTTTTGATAAATGTTAACATTTTAAAAGTTATCAAAAACTTGTTGACCATGCTCCACTCTGTTTCAAGTAATAATTTCTTGAAGGTTATCTGGTGATTTATTAATATATATATATAAATTTTGGATAGATTTCAAGATTTACGCAAGAAGTAAGTCTGTTCATAAAAGAAAAAAAAGAAAAAAACACGCTCAAAAACAACAACAAAAAAACAAAAAAAAAATACATGTGAGGCTCTTCTGGAGCTTCCCCATTAGCCAATACTGAATTACTCAGACACACGTGATCAGCAGAGAAAGTTATTGATGCCAGAAGTGCATCTGCAACGAGTAGAGAGGCCACCTAGGTACTGCGTGTCTGTCAGTTGATGGCTTCGTGTGTAAGTATCGCGAGTACTCTTTTCTTTATTTGTAACTGAAGAGAAAAGGTACAAACAATATATTTTAAATTTAAACAAACAAAACAACCCACTCAGTTCGAGAACAATAGATAAAGAAAGAAAAAAGAAGTTGGTAAACTATGTGGTGTTGGGTTATTGCTCAATTTTGCATTGTTAAGTGCGTTTATAAACTGGTATTTTAAGTGTAAACCACTTTTTTTAGTCACGAAATTAACAGGTATACTGTAATTTCGATTGACTACGTTCGATGCGAAATTAACAGATATCTGTTTTGTATTTTGTACGTAATTAATTGATCCGAATACACTACTTAGTGTGAATTTAACGTGTTTTTCGTGCGAAATGGTCGCGATTTTGAATATTATTGGTGCAAAATCAATGTGTTATTACTACTAATTTGCATGCAAGATGCGAAATTAGTAAATGTGTAATAACCGAAGAGATTGGCGCACGATTTCGGTAGTAAAACACAATGTTTTAAGACAGTTGGCAATTGTCCTTGACAGTACTAGTTCATCGATGCTGATAATCCTTATCCTGCGAAGGTCATTCAACTACAAGTTGCAATAATTTATGACCTTCGCCGTCTGCAGCTAGATGGAGCTTGTGTCGAGTTTTTCTAGGACTTTCTCGTGTTTTCGCTCGTTATCTAACAATAAGCTATTATACGTGATTGTCGTCACGTGGTTTATAAACGAGCAATCTCGTATGAAGAATCGATGACTCGATGCGAATTGCAATTTATCGACGATAATGAACTTTAGATATGTAAACTCGTCTGGGGACGTTAGATAAGTGGTCACGTGGTTTCGTGCAATAATGGGATAATGTTACTACTATATGTGTGCGTGTATGCGAAGGGCTCGAAATGGACAAAAATTCGGCACTATTAGTCGAATCTATTTATAGATTGAGTGAATAAAGTCAAAATTCATTCTTGTTGAATAAATTTACGGGTGATAAGTGAAATTTTTCTTTATAAGTATGAAATTATCCGTAAAGGAAATTTGTGTATTCGATAAAGTGGTAATTTATACACGCGTGGCTACTTAATAATAATTTTTTTAAAGTTAATTTGTACGATATTGTTAGATAATCGTGACACAATCTACAAAATGAGAGTTTTGGTACGAAATTATGAAGTTTTTACGTGGTTACCTACATGTTTAATCAATGTATCGGGTTGTTAAAACAGTGTGTTTGACCTAATTGCCCGTTTCGCCGTCTGGTTTTTTTATTTTTCATTCTGTTTTATAATTCGTTATTGCGAAAATATTCTGGAAGATTCCTCAATTTTATCTATTTCTCATTAATATCGAGCGTTTGAGCAGGATATCTTCGTAGTGTTCGCGTTAATCTATATGTGAATATGATGTGTTGCATTCCACAATTGTGCAATACTGATCCCAATTCTATGTAAAGTAATCTTAATTAAAGTGCATTTATGCTATAAACCAATGCAAAATCGATAATTAATAAGCAAATTTGACATGATTTTGAAATTAATAGAACGATATGGATGTTAATTAGTACAGCAGTAAGTTTTCAATAGTTTAAATATATATATATATATATTACATAAGATATAATGTATAAGATTTAAATAAGATAAATGTATTAAGATTTAAAAATTTAAATAAATATATATATAAATA
>NW_019385613.1:47268-54770 GCF_000671375.1 Centruroides sculpturatus | reverse complement strand
ATATATATATCTTATGTATATATATTATACATAAGATACATAAGAAAAAAAATAAATATATATATATATATTTTTTTTTCTTATGTATCTTAGATTAATTAAACTACATCTATAGAACATTACAGTTTTATACATTAGAAAGTGTAGGGAATGCAGGAAAAAGTATGATGTGTGTGTGTGTATGAAATCAGTTTCGCTGTTCTTGCATCATTTTCAATGTTACGTTGATATAGTTTTTACAGAGTAATGATGTAGGCCTAGTTTACAGCATTTAAGTGATGAAATTTAATTTATGTACAGCATGCGTTTGATTTACTGAGAATTGTGCTGTAAATTAGCAATAATTTCTTTCTATATGGAATATATTTACTTGTAGGGCCTATATGATCAGCGTTTTGATGTTAACGTATAGAATACTTGCTGCTTATGTAAATTACACTGGACGGAACTGATAAATTTAGATTAACAGCATATTTTTATATTAAAATTATAAATATATTGATAGCAATGATAAGTTTTAGGCATAGGCAACTTGGGATTTATAAAGTCCCAAGTTACCTATGCCTAAAACACCGTAGGAATGTGGGGCTTATCGATAGTTTCTTACTTGAATTCAGTATTAGCAAGGATCATGTCATATAAACTTGTATAAAAAGGCTTTGTAAGTCTACACTTGCTAGGACATTGCGTTGTATAAGGAAGCCTTTAGTGATTTAAATATTTTTTACAGTTGTAAAGTATCATTAAAAAATTAAATATATGCCTGCAATAAAGTTAGACACTGTACTGTAAATTGATAACTATTATTCGGTGTTTACTATGAAAATATATTCACGCTTTTATTACTGTAAGTACTTTTACAGTTTCAAAATAGGATACCTTTTTTGAAAAATTTTGTCTTTTGTTTTCAAAAATTCGTAATTTTATGGGTAAAAATACAAAACGGTAATCTTTCATTGTCGATGTCGCCCAGCAGTGGCCTAGTGGGTAAAACCACTGAACACTGGTGGTTGGTCACGGGTTCGCGCCTTGCCAACGGGCTGGTCACATGGAGTTTTCCGGATTTTCTTCGCGTGTGTAACACCTGAATTTCGTGTCTGCCAGTTCTCATAAAAGATCTTCCAAGAAGCATCCTTCCCCAGCAGATCGCCCATGTGTCGCGTTGCCATATACGAATAAACCAAACCAAGCATCCAAAATTAGCAGAATTGGTGTGTAGTACCGCTGCCAGGTAGTGGGGCTTATTGGTAGCACCTTTATTCATTAAAATTTTCATTAAGACTCGAGTTATTGAAGTAGTAACACGAATGTATTGAATGTTTCGTGATATTAACTCGTTTAGTGAATGATCTCACTGGACGGATTTATATCAAATGACATTTTCAGTGTTATTTACGTAACTCGAGACTAAATACTAGGCATTCTTAATTTGGGTATATTCTTTAGAAACAGGAATGTGTTCGGGTTGTCATGTGATACGAATTTGTTTAGTAGATCATTTATTAAGTGATTTCTCACCGTGTTTTCTTAAAGATATTTGTTGAATTGGCTTGATTGTACACAGCAACGCAACACGTGGGAGATCTGCTGAAGGGAGATGCCTCCCGGGAGAACTTCCTATCGAAATTGCCCTTTATTTAAATGTTACAAGTGTGAATAAAACCCGGAAAACGCCACGTGGCCAACCCGTTAGCGATGCACAAACCCACCACTAGTGAGTGTTTCGTGATTTTATCCATTTGATCAATGGCGCACCCAGGAGTGAACAAGTTGCCCTGAAACCCCCAGAGTAAAAGGAAAAGAAACATTAGTTAATTTTCCAAAAATATTTTCCTAATTAAAAGTTATTTATATTGTGTTGTGTGTTCTATTTCTATACTAATGAATTAGTGGTCATATAAGTTGGGAATTTTATTGAATTTGCATTAAGAATTTTTTTATCCATTCAATTCAGCTCCCCAAGACTAAATCTTGAGTGCACCACTGGTAATAGATACATGATTAGATTTTCAATAATTACCAATTTGATGATTTAACTACTAAAATATACTACCAAATTTAAAGACCTANCCCCAAGGTCCAGAAACACTCACTTCAGCCGAGCAGCCTCTTGGGTAGCTTCACAAAGTACAACGTACTCAGCTTCAGTCGAGGACAGTGTCACATTGCTTTGCTTTTTACTGTACCACGATACAGGACTGCCTTGATATTTAAAGACATACCCTGTATGCGACTTTCAATCTGTGTTATCACCTGCCCAGTCTGAGTCAACGAAACATTCTAGTGTTCTAGCGTTGCTCTTTTCACCCAATTTTAGCTTCCAATCAGCTGTTTCCTTCAGATATCAGAACACCCTCTTAACCTCATTCCAGTCAGCTGCTCTTGGTTCCTTAGTACGTTGAGTGAGGATGGAAACTGCTGCCAATATATCTGGGCATGTGTTGGTTGCAAGGTACAGTAAACTACCTATACCCTTCAAGTACAGTTTATTACTTTCCATTCTTGGTCCCCGCTCTTTAATTTTGAAATTTCCAGGATCAAGGGGAATCTTGCTGGTTTTTGCACCTTGAAGTCCAAATTCTACTAGTTTGTCAGTTATAAAATGTTTTTGATTTAAATGGAATATTCCATCACCATCTCGATCAAATTTGATTCTGAGGCAATGATCGATATTTCCGAGGTTTTTCATGTGGAAATATTTTTTAGTTTCCACTTCAAGCCAATTTAACGCTTCTTTGGAGGTTGATGCTGCAATTACATCATCAACGTGTACAATGATGTACATTGTTGCATAGCATCTTTTTCCGGTGTACAGACAAGATCATTTATGCTCTGTGCAAAACCGCATTCAATCAGTACTTCATGCAATTTTCTGTTCCACTCAGTAGCTCCCCGTTTCAATCCATAAAGGTTTTTCACAAGCTTGCAAACTTTGCTTGGTTCCTCTATGTCGTAACCTTTAGGTTGCTGCATGTACACTGTGTGGTGTAGGTCGCCATTCAAGAAAGCTGTCTCAATGTCATAGTGATTCACATGCATTTTACGTTTAGCTGCTAAAGTGAGCAAGATCCTAAGGGTTGTTGGCTTTACCACTGAGCAAATACCTGGTCATAATCCTCCCCATATTTTTGACTGAAGCCTTGTGCCACCAAACGGGCTTTGTACTGTATCTTGTCAGTTTACCTTGTGGATCACGTTTAATTTTGTATATCCACTTACTTCCAATAACATTTGCTTCTGGTAGTGGTTTGGCCAACACCCATGTTCCATTTTTCTTGAGTGCACAAATTTCCGCATCCATTGCCTTTATCCACTCATTTGCATCTTTTCCGTTGACAGCTTCATCGTAGGTTTTCGGTTCAGAAACAATCTTACTTTGCATTGCCTCAATCAATCTGTCTGGAGGATGACCTTTTGTTGTTTCTCGTAGAGTGACGGAGTGGCAGATTGTCCTCAGATTGCTTGTTAAAGATGGCTCTTTCATTTAGGTTAACTTCCACTTCGCTTTTGCTGTCATCTTCATTGTGGTAATGTGGGAGGGATGAATTGTTGGTCGAGCCCATGTTGTCATGTGGATTTCTTTCTATGAAGACAACGTCACGACTTATCTTGATTTTCTTGGTTACAATATCCAGCAATCGATATGCCTTGCTGCCACTTTCATATCCCACAAATCTTGTTTCAATTGCCTTTACATCCAGTTTCTTTCTTACTCCAAAAGGAACTCTTGCGTAAGCAATACATCCAAAATGGCGGAAGTACTCAATATTTGGCTTCTTACCTTGCCATTTCTCATATGGTGTCATTGGGTCCTTTTTCGATGGTAATCTGTCCTGGATATGATTTGCCGTCATTAATGCCTCACCCCAATAGCATTTTCCTAATTCTGCATCATGCAACATTGTTCTTACCATCTCACAAAGAGAACGATTTTTCCATTCTGCCTTGCCATTCTGTTTGAGGGCAATCTGGTGCTGTGGTCTGAACTTTAATACTATGTTCCTTGAAAAATTTACAAAGATCTTCATTCGTGTAATCAGTCCCTCTATCAGATCGGAACTTTTTTACCTTGCATCCCATTTGTGTTTCAACATAGTTTATATATTCCTTTACTTTTACATTAGCCTCAAACTTGTGCTTCAACAGATAAACTTTGGTATAACAACTATAATCATCTATAATCGTTATGTAATATCTATTTCCACCAGGAGTTCTCACTTGCATGGGTTCACACAAGTCACTGTGCAATAGCTCAAGCTTTGTACTACTATTCATTGATCCTTTTGGAAATGGTTTCCGCGATGTTTTATTTTTCATACAACTTTCGCATCCCACAGTGCACCCACACTCATTAATTGTCACACCATCAACACTTTCGGCAGCCATATAATGCATTACAGATGAATCACAGTGGACACACCTCAAGTGCCACAGATGCACACACTGCTTCTTGGACATGGATAACACTTGTAACGCATTGTGTTGGATCAACACAAATAGTGATCCCTGAAGCTCAGCCTTTGCATGTGTCTTGCCATCTTGTTTTATGTAACACTGCATTGTTTTGCTGTTGAAAGTCACATCATAACCTCTTTGCATCATTTTTAAGACCGACAATAAATTCCCATTTAGTTGTGGTACATATAACACATTATCTAATTTTAACTAGCCATTTGAACTACCTTCATCACAAACTAGTTCACCATGTCCAATTCCACTTGCAGGTACTTCTCTTCCATCAGCCACAAATAATTTCACTGTTGTTATTGTTCAATTTTCTGAAGAAGTTCCTGTTGTTTGTCATGTTAGCTGTTGCTGCTGAATCAACATACCAATACCTGAAATATACCAGGCCGGCCTGAAATATCTAGAACAGCTGGAAAATTTTAAAGCGTTCAGAAAGGGAACAGCCATCAATTTCAAGGAAATGGACTCATTGGCGAACGCATGGAGGGCATGTTATGACGTATAATGGAGGCACATCATACATGTCTACATTTTTTATATAAACATCGGAATTTTAAAACAGGAAACCAATTATGCAAATAATTTTGTTAAGGCTCTGCATCAGACATGCGCATAACTTCGATGTTCAATTTTTCAAACTCTTGGAATCGAACCTGATGATGACCATTGAAGACAGTAGAAAACATTCATTTTTGAAGTGAATTATTGCTGGTTTGTTGGTAATTTCGTAGTTATTTTATTAATTCTTACACCAGTAGTGTTGGTATGATGGATGATTATTTTGATATGGCTATACCGACCAAATACTATAGAAAGGTTGTTGTGAAGTTATGCAGGACTTCTTCCAAGTTAGACTTTCTAATTAATTGCTGTTCATTGGGATTGTTTCCTGCTTTGATTTATAGAATACGTTTGCCTCCTGACTGTTCTATGTTACTACCGATAGTTAGGTGCTTGTGTTTGAAAAAAGCAATAAGATATGCTAGGAGAAGAAGGTATGCGTTAGTGAACAACGTTATCCGATTGGAAAATTATTTTTATGAAAGGAATCCTGACATCCTGACCAGAATTAATGCAAGCGTCATCCCGTTAGCGGACTCTATTACTAGGAGACTCCACAAGCAACATCATAAAGAAAATAGAATGGCTGTTGATGTTCCAACGTTGGAAACAAAACCAAATACAGGGTTCTCTTGTATATTGGGATGGCATACGACCTCCGTCCATGCTGGTTAACGTAATCGGCTTAGGCCCTATGTATGCTCCTTTCCTTCTGGTGGAGTTAACTAAGGTTATACCGGATGTTGAGAAGATGGTGGAAGGTCTTAACAGCACACATAAAGAATACTTCTGATGGAAGACTTTCTTCGCTATCTGTAACCGCAGAGTCAGGACACAGGATGAACAATCGTATTCAAATGCCATACATAATTCTAGATGATGGATGAGTAGTAATGATGTAGTCGCCATAAGGGCAGACAAATCCAGGAGCATTGTTCTTATGAAAAGGGATACCTATAGAAACAGCTTACATGAATACATCCTCAACACTGAATGCACTAAGGCTCCAGGCAGATTTTTGGAAAGGACTCAAGCAAGGGTTGCACGTATGGCTAATTCCCCATTGGCTAGACTACTAAAGATAACTAAGGCAACTGTCTCATCGCCGATTTCACCACGCTTATTTGCTTTCGCCAAACTCCATAAAACCGGTAAACAACTACGTCCAGTCGACAACAAGTTGAGATCTCCGACTATTCTTATAGAGTGCATGCTTAACTCTTTTGTAACCAGTACCATCGAGGAGTATTCGTATACTGTGTCCAATCCGGTACAGTTGATTCACAGATTGAATGCACTTGACAGCTTAGATGGCGTATATGTGATTTTGAATCCATGTTTCCTTCCATCTGCATTGAGCCATGTTTTTGTGAGTTAAAGGATTTCCTCATTCGAAACATCAACTCTTCTGAGCATCTTTTTGACATCTTGGAATTGGCACATCTTATATGTCACTCATCTTTTTTCGTATTTGAGGGAGATACTTTCCTGCAGTCTAGAGGGGTGCCTATGGGTAGTCTCATATCAGAAACCTTATGTGAATTGGTGGTCAGGCACCTCGAACAACATGTCTTACCTAGTTTTAACGTTGACATTATATTGTATGCTAGATATGTGGATGATGTGTTCATTGTTTGGAAGAAGAAACCGGACTTGGCGGCATTTATTGAAACTTTCAACAGTAATGCTTATGGCCTCTCGTTGAGAGCTGAACAGCAAAGCTCCACCAGCATGCATTTTCTCGATATTGACATTAGCTTGCAACAGGATCAGTTAACAACTAAGGTATTCCGTAAGAACTCATATGCGCCGCTATTCATACATGCCGAATCACATGATCCTTTTGGCTACAAGGTCTCTGCTTTTAAGACCCTAATAAGAAGAGCTTTCACCCATTGTTCAAGCATGGAGGATAGGAAAATGGAATTGGAATATTTCGAATGTGGCTAGACTGCATGGTTACCCTACGTGCCTAATTAATGAACTTATTGCGTGCCACCAATAACCTAGGAATGCGGCACTTCAGGAAAACCTGTCCTTTGTTCCTATTACTTACAACAGGATCCTTCATAGCACCTACAAACAAATTGCTCATTATGCAAGTAAAACTATCGCTTACAGAAGATCACCGACCATTTTCTTGTGTTTACAAAATGATAAGGACCGTTTTGATAGGAATTGCATTCCAGGAATATATTCTAACCCTATTTACAATCACAGGGTGAATCATCCAGGTGAATATATTGGTGCTACCATACGCTGCCTTAAGGCAAGGATCAAGGAACACAAATACTCAATTCAAAAACGCCTTTCCGCTACACCATTGGCTTCTTTCATGCTTGACGATGTCGTCAGAGTGAACCTTGATAATGCATGTTTAATACAACGATGTGAACACCAGGCCAGTCTGAAATATCTAGAACAGCTTGAAATTTTTAAAGCATTCAGAAAGGGAACAGCCCCCACACTCATTA
>NW_019385613.1:12086-45785 GCF_000671375.1 Centruroides sculpturatus | reverse complement strand
AGAAGAAAAGAACTTATAGAAAAAAAAAAAAAAATAATAATCTAATGAAATTTCTAAAATATAGTGTAGTGTAGACTTAAAGATATTTATTCCTCGACTGTTTATTTATTCATCGTATAAAAAGGAAAATGTAAATCAGTTAAATCATTATATCATGACTGTTAAAAAGAGTTTCAGTCTTACAGAAGGAAGAGGGAGGGAGAAAAAAACTGAAACTTGTTGTTGTCAGTTAGCAAGAATATCCCCCCAAGAATCGTCAGATGATGTTTTTACGCCTCAGAAACAGGAAAGCAGATTCTTGTAGGGGGAAAAAAAGCAACTAACACCCACAAAAAACAAAGAAAAAAGCTACAAGAAGAAAGAATCTAGCTATAAAAAAAAGCAGCAAAGAAATTCAACTGTTCGTCTCTAATTGAAATTTATTTTTTATTTATATTGTGTCGTGTGTTCTATTTCTATTTACTTATAAATTAGCGGTTACATAAGGACGAAATTTTATTGAGTTCGCTTTAAAAATTTTTTATCTGTTCAACACGGCTCTTCCAAGATTAAATCTTGAGTGCGCCACTGCACTGGGCCATGGCAGCCGAAGATATTTGTACTGTGCACTAAACAAAAGTCTTGGATGCACAAATCTGATGGAAGCTCTTTGTGGGAACGAGTCAGACTTCATTCCGCTAGCCTAAGCGCTTTCATAAGTTATCAATTATCAATGAAGATAAACAAAACTTCTTACTTTTCTGGAATGGATAAAAATTAAAATAGACTATATTTTCATCATGCATATGGCATAGCATAAATAAATCCAAATTCTTACTTTGAGAAGAATTCGACTTCGAATCTTATTCGGCCTCTCATGAATGAAACTATGGCACATTACGCACTGCAAAATGTTTCGTTTCGAAACAACTCAGCGAGCAAACTGACTACCGTTTCAATTTTCCATATTGACCGTCATTCTCAAAAGTTTAGAGAAAATACTGATTAAAAATGCACATTTTACCATGATATTAACCACATTATTAATAATAAAGTCGGTTTGCATACACCGAGCAAAATGATTTTAGTGGCCATTCCCGATGTTCATTTTAAAAGTAAAGCCATAGAAATTGAATTTTGAAATTTAGAGAATTAACAATGAAACATTTTTTTTATGGTTGGATGGCCAAGGAAGTAAATGCACAAGCCGAACGCTATGGGGAAATTCGGGTTCGAGTCTAGGTCAAATTGCCAAAAATAGGTTAATTTATATGTATCGATCTTGTCCCTCACCGCCCAGCTGTTGTGGGCCTACAGTAGCCGAATGCACAATGATTTGGTTTATTTGTTTATGGCAACACTACGCGTAGGAAGTCTGCCGCGGAGGATGACACCCGGAAGGACTATACGGGAAACTGTCCGCTATTTAGGTGTTACAAACGTAAAAAAAAAAAAAAAAAAAGTAGAACACGTATAAATTCCACGTGGCCAGGCGCGAACCCACGACCAGTGTTTAGTGTTTTTATACACTTGGTAACTGGTAGGAACTCGAATCTGCAATGGACTTGCAAAAAATGTTCCTATTAATATCCGTAGGAAAAAGATGGCCAGATAACCGAGGCGATTAAGACATCAACCTACTACCTTGGGGACCCGAGGTTGAATCCGGGCAACTCCAAGATTTTACAAGGGCTGTAAGTTCCGTTCTTCATCTCCTGGTCGCCTCTGTTGTAGGTCTGTCCGAAACCATGATGGCTATGGAAAAGGGCTCCTTCTAGTGCCCGTAAGGTGGAAAGAGCCAAAAACGAAAAATAGGGGAAAATAGTTAAAAGCGAAGAAATAAACTGAAATATTATCAGCATTTATTACAAAAAAATAAAGAAAATATTTCATTTAAAAAAAATTAGATTTCAGCATTCATTATATTTTTGAAAAAAAAATGGAGATAAAGTATTGAAACTTCTGTACAAGCGATATCAATTGT
Source organism: Centruroides sculpturatus (assembly GCF_000671375.1). Lineage (NCBI taxonomy): Eukaryota > Metazoa > Arthropoda > Arachnida > Scorpiones > Buthidae > Centruroides > Centruroides sculpturatus. The sequence goes on along the minus strand of NW_019385613.1, from coordinate 43,822 downwards.
CCGTTTTCAAGAACATTTTTAAACAATAATTTGAATTAAAGAACGAATTTTATATCTTGAAAATCAGAAAATTTTATATTAATTTACAAGATATGGAATTGTTATTTTTTTCTTTTTCCTTGAATTTGATATTATTGATAGTTAATGAAAAACAAAACATGAACCTTCTTAAAGATATTGCAACGTTATTGAATTACTTAAAAACTGATGAATAACTTTTGCTTTATGTACAGTACGTACAGAAGTATTTTAAAACGTTCATTATTATCAATAATATGAAAAGTATTTTCTGAAATTTCCGAGAATTTCGATAAATTATGTGATTTCAGTTCGTTGAAAATCAAATTTTAATAGTTCAACAATCCGATGTTCGGTAAGAACACGCAGAAAAATATATTTTCAGAGGCTTTATTTTCAGAAGAAAAATTAACCTGTAGATTAAAAATCCTGTGCGTTTTGGACGTTCTTGCCGTATTTTTTAAAAGCTCTCTTGGAATGCAGTATTTAAACAGCAATGATGGTCGGATGGAATAAGGCAATATGGCGATGCAACACGTGGATGATTTGTCCAAGGGGATGTCTACCCGGAGGACTTTCTAAGGGAAATTGGCCACTATTTATGTGCTACAGGCGTGAAGAAAACTCTTTATGGCCATCCCGTTGATGAAGCGCAATAATATTAATATATAGCAGGGGTGGGCAAGCAAGAGTTCAGTGGGAGCCGAAATGTAGGTTTTGCAAAATGCATGAGAGCCGCAGTTCTGTACTTTTTTATTCTGTACCATAGTTCTATACCGCGATTTTATTATATAATATAAAACAAATGTTGAATTTTTTAATAAACAATTTTCACAAAATTGTGGAAATAAAATTGTAAAAATAATAATAAAAAACAGATATTAACACTTTCAGCAAGAGCCGCATGTAACTCAAAAAAGAGTCTCATGCGGCTCTCGGAGCCGCATTTGTCCATGTCTGATATATAGTGTAGTCCAAAGGTACTTGGGGCAGATGCTTCTGTTTTCGTCTGTGTGGCCCTTTTGCTACCCCTAAGGAGATCCCAATTCCATTATTAACAAACAACAGAAAATTCATGACTTCTAACGTATTCTCCAGGAACCGGTTTCCCAAAGAAAATCTACCAGGAGGTACTCCTGGTAGACTTTCTTGGAGTACTCCCCTTGGTAGATCGCCCACGTGTTGCGTTGCCTTATCCCATCAAACCAAACACGAAGTCATTCATTTCGCTGATACTGATAACTTCACAACCATTAAGCTATTTAATGCATCATCATCTTATTTACAAAACACTAAATGACATCAGAGACATCGTATAAAAATTATGTCACGAACCATCTTAAATTACAATTTACTAAAATTCTCCAATACGAATATTTTAAGCATTAAAAAAAATAATAATAAAGCATAACAATCATTGCATTCCAATTTTTTTTTTATAAAAATTGCGCTGACGACAGACACGCGGAACGTAATCAAAGAATTAACGGTAGAAGTCAGAAAAGTAATTATATATTTTTTAATTTGTTTACGCAAAGTTTTTGAAAGAAATTAAATTTCAGAATTTACTTTTAACGATGAAAGTCTTTAAAAGTTCGTGATGACTCTTTTAATTACTTCGACAGGAAGCAAAAATACTGTAGAAGAGTATTATTAGTATTTTTATTTTTTGGCATTATATCAAAATCTGATTATTTTTAATTATTTCCTGTACAAAATTGAATATATTGATTTTAAAAAAACAGTCAAAGAAGACTTTAATACATGTTTAAATTCGATCAAAACTTAATTATAGGCCTATATACTTGTTTACCTACTTCAATATGTTATTCTACAGACAAATGTATTTTTAAATACCAAATTTTAAAGACTTTTCCTTATAATTTATAAAATTTAAATATATAAATCAATTACTTTGATATAAAATATAGAAATTTTATAATATTTTGTTATTTTTACAAGATTTTCTTCCAAATAATTTATTTTAATGTCTATTCAACCAAAACTATATGCATACTTTATCTATAAATATTAAAGTAGATTAAAAAAACAAAAAACTGTAAATTTTTGTTAATTCTTTTTTCTAATAATTAAAATTTAATAAAGTTTTAAATAAATAAATAAATAAAATGCAGTGAAATCTCTGAAGAACGGCCACTGGCGGAAAGGTGAAAAAATGGCTGTTGTTCTGAGGTTATTTTATATGCAGGTTTTTTTTTATACAAAACGAAAAAATTCCTGAAAAAACTGCTGTTTAGAGATGACCGTTATTGGAGGTTCAACTATATTAATTTATTATTTAAATTTTAAAAAGAAGAAGTGAATTATTATATATATAATGTAAATGCTATATAAATCCATATATTAATTATTTAAAATTTGTAGGAATTTTTAATAATTTATTTTCAAGTATGGATTATAAATTTAAGATTAAATTGTGCAAATAAATATATAAAAATGTTTTTTTTTATACTCGATAAAAATTTGATGTTGTGTACAGACTTATAAACATAAAAATACTGATTTTTTAAATTATATTTTTAAATAACTTTTTTCATACTTATAATAATTACAATCGAACCTTTAATAACAACCACTTTTAAACGGCGGCCATTTTTAGGAACTTTTCTTTTTGAAATGCGGACAAAATAGCGTCGAAACAACGGCCACTTTTTATATTCCCGCCAGTGGTCATTGTTTGGAGGTTTAATTGTGTATAAATAAAAAAAAAAAGAAATTCCATTTTATCTAATTTAATTCTATAAATTTCCATTTTGTTTACTCTGAAAAATTCTCAAAATTTCAAATTATTTTCTGAATATTTCTTTTTTATATTTCAGTGTTTTTTTTATAAAGATTTTATTATATAAAAATAGCAAAAAGAATCGCTTTTATGTACATTTAATCTCATAAATTTTCATTTTTTATAAGATTTACCTACATTTTTCTAGAATTCGCACGCTATGAGATTATCGATTAGTGAATCGGTGTATTAAAGTACATAAATCCACGCTTTAACGAGGATTATTTCAACAAATCCTCACATAAGATAAAATTTCCTATAAATTAATTAACTTTAGATGTTCTAGAATATTATGCATCAATAAGTCTACATATTAAATAAGGCTGTGTTTACGTAACTGAACTATACATACATACATACATACACACACACAGTGTTACGTCAATAAAATACGCAATTATAGCTTTCTCTACATCAATAACTACTAGATAAAAATACATAGAATTATTGATAATAAATTCGTAAAATTTTACAGAATCGTACACATAGATATAACCGTTCTAAGGCCTATTATTTAATATGAGTCAATCTATAATATACGTCGATTACCAGACGTTTATATAACATTATTTACATGAAAAGCGATGTAATTTATACAAATCTTCATTCTATAAAGGATTTTCAGTAAATTGTGTAAAATTCTTTTTTTTAATTGTTAATTTTCATTTAAAATCAATGGGGTTCGCGAACTACTAGTTGGAAGTTCGGATCGACATAATCAATCTTATATAATAAGTGGTGTTATAAATAAATCCTCAAACGATACAGAATATATTTCAAGGAAATTTAGAACTATTAATAACCCTATATTAAATAAAAAAATCTATTTATAAATCTGGGAATTATGTACGATTCCTTCTACATGAACATATTTGCATTACTGAAGGATCAACCTTAGTTACTAGTGAATATACACGCTACACAAAGAAATTCGAATCGTAAATTAATAATTCTGCACGATATACTGTTTATAAATTGGTGTTAGATTATGTTATGAAGGATATCCACATAAATAAATTTACATAATTTCTTTCACAGAAGAGAAAATAAAACTACTTAAACCAGAACTATTGATAAATTCTCAAATTACATAAGACTATTTAAAATAAATGAGCCACTGTGTGAGCAAAATCTCAAATTATATAAAATCCTGTATAAGAAAAGGAGGTATTTATCAATAAATCGCGTGTTATATGGTCAGGATTGTCTCATTGTGGTCCATAGACCTTACGAGGCGCAGATAATCACCCCTTTCTTGAACATCACTCGAGGGTGATGTACAGAAAGTTCTCGATTTGTGCAGGTTTATACAGTTAAATTTTGACTGGGTGATGTTATATTGTTTTATAATTATTATGATTTGTGAGAGCAGTGCCATTTAACAGTTTCCCCTTTTTTGCATACCCTTGGTTTTGTGCTCCTTTAACGATCAATTAATTTACATAGGTAAGAACGATCATCCTCCTGTCTACAACTTACGAGAGGTCATTACACCTTACAAACTCGACTTGTTATTTAACAAAAGATGAATAAATAATATCTACTTAATCCCGGAAATTAATTATTACGAGAATATTAATAATATTTAATTATAAAAATAAAATTTGGAGGTGGTGGTGTAAAATAATTGCAATTAAATATTGGAATTTTAAAATATATAAAATGACATTCTACTTTATTTTTGTAATTGGGAAATTAAAAATTGATATTTTAAATTAATTATATATATATATATTTTTACCTTAATTTTTATTAAATTTTAAATATCATTAAACTTTTTTTAATGTAAAAATTAAGATTTTAAATGTTTTTGAATTTTTTTTAAGATTAAAAAATGATATTTCTTCCTCTTTAAAGTATAAAAAAATGGCCACAAAAAGCTTAAATTATTTAATAAATATATGATATAAAAATCTAATTTAATCAAATTTTTAATATAAAAAAATTACACCTAAAATTATTTTTTTAATATATTTTGGTAGTTTAAAGAGCAAAAATACTGNTCAGATAAATTTAGAAATTAAATTTATATTTATTTAGTTTTAAAGGGAAAATTTTATTTTTATTAAGTGAAATTTTTCCCTATTTTGATTTTTCCCTTTATATATATATATTTTACTTCTTAAATAGGGAAATTACTTTCAAGTTAATTTTCCTTATAGGGAAAATTAATATAATTTTTAACGCCTCTTTAAATAGGGAAGAGAAAGGAAAGATATAGAAAAAACTTGTAAATAAATAAATAATTTTTTTTTTCTAATTGTATTTTCATTAAATAAGAGTTAAACACTTATGATTATAAAGGACTTGAGCTTGTGTATATATATATAAATATAAAAAAATAAATAAAAAAACTAGTTTGGCGAAACGCCTTTTAAACATGTCAATGTGGATGCAGCATGAGATGAGGTCAAGCACCTGTCTGCAACTATCAAAACCGAATTGAAAATAAGACAATAATAATAATATTTAAATTACCGGATATTTAACATAATTTAAATTATAAAGTCTTTAAATTTTATATTATTTAAAAAAATTAATAATAAATATTGATTTTTTTTAATTAAAAAGTTGGATAATGTTGGAGCTGTTTTTATATATAGTAAAGATGTTTTTGATGTTTAAATTGTAGTATTTTAATTGTAATAATTTGTTTTAGAATGTTTAATTTTTTTGTTTATTTTATTTTTAAATTTAAAACTAATAAAAATATAAAGTAGTATGGCAGTTAAGCGACCTTAAAGGGGATAGTTGCGTGTCCGGTTTGACAACTACTCTCTTTTATTTTCTAGAGTTCTTTATAAACGTTATAATTTTCATGAATAATTAGATCTTAGACTTCAAAATGAAAATTTTATATAACGTATACATAAAAATGGACGATGCTATAAGTTAAAAAAGCATCAAATTATCTGTGGAAACGTTAAAAAATATAAATAATGCAAAAAAGTAGGGAAAAAATTTTTAAAAATTTAATTAAACTTATCTAAAATCCCGACTCGAAAGCATGTAATTCGAGTTCGATTCGCGAAGTTTTAAAATGTCATCTCCGATGACGACATCGGTGACGTCACCGAGGTGATTAATTTTCCCGCCATTATAATTTAATCGCGGGATTAATGACGTTTTAAAATGGTAAGTTAATTGTTAAATTTTCCATGTTTAAAAGTTAATGGTAATGTTTAAACGATTAAAAAAAATTTTTCTGAACTGTTGAATCGAAAAAGACGAATCAACAATCCTGTCACAACAACAAACCAACTCCCCGATTATTTTTTACCCAGAATGCCTCCGATATCCAATATGTCGGTCGCCGTGTATTGAAGAGTGGATTGTAAGGTGCCTTAAATCCACTCCATCACGGTAAATACATCTTCGATATATCTTATTTATAAAATAATTTTATTTTACATGTATTCATTGAAATATTTTTACGAATATTTTCGATTATGGCGACTCCATATCAGACATTTTTGATAATTAGGTTTAAGGGCACATTCCCGTCGAATGATTTTCGTTAATGGATTTTAAAATAATATTTCAGTATTAAAAAGTGCCTCGTGCGTTAAATTTACTTAAGAATAACGTTTAATTAGCTTCTGGTGATAGTTTACGTTCGTATTTTTTACCATTTAATTGCTTAATAAAGTCGTTTTGGCTTCGGTTGGAGACAATGCACTGAGGTCTCTTGTGATCGGATCTTTTGTTTACCATTAACGTATTTTCTCAATCATTGTGAGTCTGTTTTGCTTAATTATTAAATATTTTAACCCATTTAACCGTTATTTACTGATTAGTATGTTAAATTTATAGAAATTAATCGATTTTTTAAAAATCTATATAGACTAGTCTTTAATTATTACTATATAATGTCTCAATGGAGACTTGAACACAATACATTTTGCCTGTTTAAATGCTTTAACTGTGGTTTAGTCCCGAATTTTCATTATTATGTATGTATCTAACATGTAAATACATGCTTATAGGTAAATATATATTCATGATTTATGTAATTAAATATATAAATTGCATAATAAACAAATTTTCATAATTATATTTTATGTATGTTAATTACTGATCAATATTATTAGTGTTGTATTTTTGTAAATTTTGTAATTTAGTTTTTAAAATTTGAATTAAAAAAATTAATTTGGTGTTGTATAATTGGAAATAATCTTTTCGATACCCAAATAGTATAATTTAGTTCATCTTTTATAGATGAAAAGGGGCATAAGACACTTTATCTTTGGAGATTATATAAATAGTGTTAATGATGAGAATTATTGTTATTAATTGAGTTATATTTTTAAATATAAAAATTTGGTGTATTTGGTTTGCTTGGTTTTGACTTAGTTATTGTAATAAATTGACAGATTATTAAAACTCAAAAGTGTTATCTTATTTCGTCATTCTCTTGTTTATGTAAAGATAATTTAATCTAATTTTACTAGAATAATTTTTGGAAAATATTTAGTTGTGATTCATATTATTTAAGCGAGGAATCAGATTTGTATGTAAAAAGAAACAAAACTAGATTTTAAGTTGTGAAGTTTCTTTATATCTTTGTTGGTAGTGCAAGATTTTGTTTTCTTATAAAAGCTATTACTTATGTAAGTTAGATGCTTGTAATGTTTACAGAAATATACATATATAATAGTTATACAATAAATCCTATTGAATAAATGTCACAAATATTACATTTGTGAATTTTCATTAATAAGTTTAAGAAAAACATTTAATGAATAGTAATTGGCCATTTTTGGAAATATTTGAAACCTATACTACAGAACAATGTAATAAAGTGATAACTTTATCATAAATTTTTACTTAATTTAAATTAATTATAATAAAATTTTTCAAAAAAGGATTAAACAAGAATTATTCAGTAATACTTTATACTCCCGTCAACATTTTTTTATATTAAAAAAAAACAGGATTAGTTGTAATACTGAATTAGGTAAGTTGTTACAATATAGAGTAGCTGTTGCATTGTTGTATTATGTAAAAAATGAGCTTAAATGTTAAATTTTTTGTCTTGTTTTGTTTATCAAGGTTTTTGTTTTACTTGGCTTCGCTCAATTCTAGTTTATTGAGGAAATGCATCAGGTAGTATGATTCAGTATGAAGCTGAATATTTAAAATTAGTAAATAGGCCTAATGTACTGTACAGTACATTCAGATTTTGATGTGTAATTTATCTGTTACTTGTATTCATTTTGTGAAGAAACTTTTAGTTTGACTTGTGATAAAGTTTTTAATGAGTATGATAACTTTTTCTGGAAAAAGCCCTAACTTAATGGAAACAAAGAGTATTCATAATTACAGAAAGAAAAAAACTAGTATTCCAATATTGTGATAGCTACTCACAATTATAGAATGAGTATAGATTGGTTTTACATTGGAAATACTGTAAATTTTTTAAAACTAAAATTTAAAGAAGTTAATGATTAATTATAGTGTTTTTAGCATAATTATATTAATACAATTGACTTATAAGACAACTATAACAGGTAATATAGTTATAATACTATTGTCAGTGATTTCAGATAAACAATTCTGTATGATAGCAGTGATATTTTGGTGCCAAGCATCATTGTCATCAACAAATATATCTTAACCAACAAGAAAATCCAAATTTTTTTGTTTTCTAGAAACCTTTTCCATGATATATAATATTAAAGATGGAGTTATGGAATGCTTCAGAATATAATTTAATGTGATATAAATGTTGTTGTTTTTCTTTCTCATAATTTTGTATTTGAAATACCCTAGGTTTAACTAGTTATTTGGTTGAATGACCTGAAGAGGTTCATACACAAGACCAAAAACATCTGTCACTTGTTAAAATAAATGTCTTTTGTCTTCCATTTAATTTATTGTATTTAAATTTGTTTTCATTATTTATTTATATTTAAGTTCTTAAAGTGAATTTTTGTTTGAATTACATTTTGATCGGGTTATACTTGAATTACTTATTGATTATGTTAAAACATGAGTAAAAATGAAAATTGTGATCATTAGAAGTGAAAATAATCTTGAACACAATAATTTAATTAAGTAGATGTTACTTTTGTTTTTCACTGTCTTAATACTGATTATATTTTTGGATTTGTGTTAAATTAACAAGTACCATGTTTTGTTATATCAAAAGTATTTGATTGTTTGGTTGAATTGTGATGATTAACATTCAAAAGCTATAATATTTTGAAGAATGTTGTACGAGAGTTAATTATATACTTTGAGCTATATGTAATTAAGGTGTCTAGATGTAGAAAAGTTACTCCCTCTTAAGTTTTTTTACTTATCAAATTGATTTACATACAAATACATTTTAGATTGAGCATTTGACTTTAATTATCAGTTTTGAATTTTTATAATAATATTACTTTCATAATTATGAATTTTCAATGTAAAACTTACAAATATTATTAATACTACATTTTTATATAAAAGGAATTACTCCTGAGGAGCAAATTAAATTACCCGTAGATAGTAATAGTAGAAACAAGTGAAATAAGCTGTTCAAACCTGTTATAGATTGGTATGATTTTAACAAATTGACAACCTTGTTAATAATTATTAGTTGTTTATTAATAGCTCATGTTCTGTCACAAAAATAGATAACTCATATATATAGATAACACTGAAAAGTCACTGTTAAGTTTTATGAATGCTGTTCATAGATTAAAATATCTTGTTTTGAGTAATTTGGTCATGATTAATATTTAGCCTCAATACTGTAGGTTATGTATTATAAATTCAGTAAAATAATCATAAATATACAATATGAATTTTAATAACTAAAAATATATATGGTTTAAATCTTGAGGTATTATGCTGTCAAAAAATAATATAATTGACCCATCTACAGTTTTCAGTTTTGTATTCTTGAGGTGTTTTGCATTGTCTTTAGAAATATTAGTTTAAAACATGACACTGTTAGAAATTCTGATGCTTATAATTATGAAGTTAGAATGTTTAACATTCTGAAGATGATAAAGCTAGAATAAATTAAATCTGACTAATTCGCTTTAAATAATTATTTTGAATATTATTACAAGAGTATTCAGAATTATTAATGGATAATTGTGTTTGGGTTTGAGTTAACTTATTGTTACTGATGAAATTTCCAATAATCTCATTTTAAAACTAGTGTTATATTTGTTTAAAGTATGTTTTTAAAAACAAATATTCCTCACTAGTTTAGTTTTGTTAATCACTCTTTTAAATAGGAATAGACAACAGGTTCTGTACATATCATATTTGTGTAAGTTGTCATAAAATATACTTTATTAGAGTTTGTAAAAATATATATCTTGAAAAATTAGAATCTACATGCTCATAATTTGATATTTTTCTCATAAGATGAGCCTGTATATTTGAAAAATATTTGATGTTATTTTTTAAAAACCATAATAAAGCAAGTTTACTGTCAAAGGTTTATAAACTTTTACAGATTTTTTTAAGATTAGAAACTATTCAAAATTTTAATAAAACATGTAGACTGAGAGAATAATCAGATTTTATCTTTATTTTTGTGATAAGTAGTTACAGATTGTTAAAATCATGAATCTCAGAGAAAATAATACATTTATAAACACATTCCAGATTCTAGCTATATTCTAACATTTACACACAAATGTGGCTAGATTATTGTGTATGTAGATCATGGTATTTTAAAATTAGACACAACAGAGAACATTTTCACATATATATGTAGTCAGTTATAATATATGGTTAAGGTATATAGTAATTGGAGTATATACAGTAGTTTTATCATTGCTGGGACTTCCTTTATATTATTATTATATGAATGAAAAAAAATTGCTTCTGTAGACAGTTTATAGGGTGTATCTAATTATTATAGACTTAAATCAGTCTATTGTCATTACCTAAATACTGTAGCTTCTTTCATCTATATTTATATTATTATTATTATTATTTTTTTTTTCAATATTATATTAGACAGTGGCAGATGTATTGATTGTGTAAATATTAGCATTCTAGGAGTTATCATCTCTTAATATTTAAATGTCAGCAACAGTTTAATTGTTGCTTTGGTTTAAGTTTAGCTAATGCGATTGCATTAGTCAAATGTGAGATTTTATTGTTTATTTTGTTGGTAGTTCTGTATTTCTGTAGTTTTAATATTGGCTAAAAGATTAATGGGATTATTATGAAGCAAAAAATATTTCCTGTCTCCTATTTGAAGGTAAAAAACAAGTGATTTATTATTTTTGTGTAGGAAATATTTAAATTAATTTTTTTACAATATAAATAGATGTGGAATTAATATTTAAGTGATTTTTGTAAAACCAATTAGATAGGACAGTTCTTGTAGTTGCAAAAACTTGGCTTAGAATGAAGTAGAAAAGATCACTTCCAAATTTTTTTTTGTTAAGTATTTTTGAATCATAAATTTTAAAAAGAATATTATTTTTAGAAAAGTACTGCATTTTATTTAAATTTATATTTTTTAGTAAATAGAGAAAATAAGTTTATAGAATAAATCTTCCTCAATCTTTTCTTGTCACACTATAAGAATGATTTGTTTGGTTTACTGTTTAAACATAGTAAGATCTGTAATGTTTTCAGTTTTTACATCATGAAAGATGTGACAAATGAAAATTCGTCTATTCATGACATAATTCTGAGAGTAACCAAAATATAATTTTTTTTTTTTCAAATAAATCTTTTTATTTTAAATTCTGGTATTAATGACATATTTTTCTACTTATTACAAATAATGAAATTGATCTACCATAAAACATTTTTGATATATTATCATATTGAGAGAAACATAAGTTTTATTATTTTAATTAAAAATCTTGAACATGTATTACTTTTTTAAAAGTTCTGTCCTTTTCATGATTAATTATATGAAAAGAATGTTACATTTTTATGTCACTTAGCTTAGTGGCATTTATGCATTAATATTGCTTGAGCTTTGCTTTCTGTAGATCATTAAGTTTGGATATACTGTGTAAATTATATATTGCTATATACATTATTATACTGTATATTCAAATGCATTATTTACTTGTCTTATGTTAATGATTTCTTGACTTAAGTACATTCTAAAACTGTTTTAGCAAATCCAGGTATTGGTTCAGAATAGAAATTCTTTGGTGACTATGAATTGTAATACAGCACAGAAATTTTATCTTTGTTTATTAAAATATGATTCCTCTTCTGTTTGTTGTGTGTATGAAGCATTGGCATTTCCTCAAATGACTAGTCACATACAAATATACTGTAATGTGTTGAAATTTGATTGGTCATTTGAGAAAATGTTAGTTTTATGCATTCACTATACAATGATGAAAATCTAGTATAACTTATATAAACACACTTAAATGTTTATATAAAATATTAGAATTTAGCATAAATAAGATTGTAGAAATAGTTTCTTGTCCTTGAATTTTGTCTTTAAACTTGGATGTACTCTCAAATTCAGGACTTACATTTATTGTATGGATTAGAATGAAGAAAAATACTAGGCAGGTTTTTTTTATTAATTTTTCCAAATGCATTTTTTCTCTTATCAGTAAGTATAACAGGAGAGTTTTCTGGCACATTTACATAATTTACATTTACAATATTGGCGTATACATTTCCATTAAATTTACAAGTCATTCATGATTTTTTAGACAGACAATTTTGTTTTTGTCTGTCTTAAAAATTGTAAATGACTCTTCTTCATCAGTGGGTATAATCAAAGTAGTTTGAAATGCATTTTGGAAATAAAAGGTAAAAGGAATCTGCCTGATATTCTTTATTTCAATCTATGCAATAAGTATAAGTACTGAATTTGAGAGTATGTCCAAGTTGGAAACAAGATTTAAAGGTAAATAAGGTTATTTACAGAAAACTACCTTAAATTTGCTCTATATATATACAGTGAGTGACTGGTTCCAAGACCAAGACAGTGTTCACTACCTGAATTGTTCATTAACTGATTATTGATTTGCCATAAATTTTATGGAAATTTGATTAATTCATTCTGGAGACCCCAAAAAATAAATAAAAATTTATATACTTTCTTACTATGTTTATTTATATGTAATAATAAAAATACATATATACACAGTCTTGCATTTTTATCAATTGTGTTTTTCCCATTTGTGGAGCATTAAAGAATCTGTCTAATGCTGATTGCGTTTTTCTCCTTCAAGATTTTTCAGAAGTAATTAATAGCATTGTTGTTGTAGAGATCTTCAAGCCTATTAACCTCTACCTGGTTTAGATGCCATTCTAAGACTTGTTTTGACATCCTCCCACTTCAAAACATCTTTAAGAGCAGATGTCGGCATTGGTCCTCTTTCGTTTTCCTCTTTTGCAAAAGAAAACACATCTTGTTGAGTTTCTTCTGTTGTCAGATCAGTTTCAGATTCCATTATGAGCTCAGATGTGATTTTCATTGTGTCTTTAGCTGATTGAGTCTTCTTGATTATATCTTTCTTAGCTAAGAATGTGCTTACTGTAGACCTGTTCAAGCCACACTGCCTAGCAATATCAGACATCTGTCCACTCTCTACCTTGGCTATTAAACATGCCTTTTGAAAATAAAAACACACAAAACTTCATGAGTGCCTGCTTGACGTTTTCATGAAGGCTAGAATTACAAGGGAGAGTTTCAAAATTCCAAGGAATAGCCTACTATTTGATCAGTATCGGGATGAGTGTTGATGTCAACATCTCTCATGCTCTGAAAGATTTCAAATTGTTATCTGGAGACAAGGGAAGGAAGACCAATCAGTATTCACTTTTTTTATGTCACTCCTTGTGTTTGTTGCCCAAATATAAAAATCTTTTGTGAAAGTGTTCATTATCCGAACTGTTGTTAACTGAACACCCACTGTGTATATATGTGTATATTGTAAAAATACTAAAATTTTGATATAGGATCAAATAAAAGTAATGATAGGTGCATTTATGTATTTATATCAAAAATTTTTAATTTTAGATTTTATTAAAGCATCTGAAAGATAGTCATGTAGATCAGTGTCTAAAAATTGGAAGCGAAATATGCTTTTAATTCATTTACTTGCTTAATAACTCTTCAAATTTAATGTTTAATTATTTTAATTAAAAATGATTACAGTCGACCCCCTATAACGTGGGTTCCTATAATGGAAATTTCTATAACGTAGCAAAAAATTGTAGCAATATTCGTATAAAGGAACTCCTAAAACGTCGTTGCCGACTCGTTTCGCGACAGCATTGATAGAATCTGGACCAATAGTGGATGAACAGCCGAACTACTTTCCTCTGCCCTGCGCCATGCTACGGAGCGGCTAAATTGAGTTTGCTATCGTCTGTACAGTATTATATATAAATTAGGTACTGTACATATAATTATATATTAATTAGGTACTGTATATATAATTATATATTAACTTAATTTATTGTAACTTTATTATAATTATATATATGCTTTCTGCCGCCTGGCAACACGCTACGGAGATTTTAGGCTAGTAAGTTGAGTTTATTATCGTCTGTACAGTATGTAAATTAGGTACCGTAAGTCTAATACAGCACTAATTTTATACATTTCTTGTGAAAGAAACACTTCTTATTCAACGGCCATAAAAATTATTTATATTAATGATGTCTCCAAAGGTCAAGTTATTTTTATGCGAAAAATTCGTTGTTAGAAATCGCGGCCGCCGTTTAATGTGCTGTTCCGCGATGAAAACCAGCTTTAAGCAACGGCGTAGTCGAACGGTACACACTCGGTAAGTAATCCTATAATTTTTTGTTTATAGCATAGTTTATACAGATTATTCCCAAAAAATTATACGTGTTTTGGAAATGTTGAGTGGAATTAGTCTAGAATCGGTTAATTTTATAGAAGAAAACCTTTCAAACAGCCTTAGTTTGTAAACTTCACACCTATCGGGCTGCGATTGGCTCATGTTTTTAATGATTCCTACAATGTAAAATTTGATTAATGTGGAACGTATCTAAGCGTTATACGGGGGTCTACTGTACTTATTTTTAAAAGATAAATGACAGTTTGCCTGTATGCATTTGTATCTTAAATATTGCATAACTTGTTGTTTCAGTAATTGTGTACATAAAATTTTTAACTTTTGACTTTACTTCTTTTCTTAAAAAATTCTATAAAAAATTCTTAGAAGCCTTCTAGAAAAAAATAGCTTAGATTTTTGAATGAAAGATCTATAATTTTTATATACACTGTGTGTAGTTTTGGTTTTTTCACTAATGAAAAAAGAAAAATGTAACATTAAAAAGGAGTGGAAATCATTTCAAAAGTAAGACATGACTTTTTTAAACTAGTATTTACTTTTATAGTTTATTATTTTTTTCTTTGTTGTTAAAATTTCATAAATGTTAGCACTAGAATTCTGAATTCTATAATATGTAAGCTGGAATTAATATCAATTCTTCAAAGAAGTTTGATGTTAGTAAATCTCATACTTGTCTGAAGAACTGATATTAATTTATCTCTTTTTCATTGATATTTTAATTGTCAAAATTACTGTGTCCAAAGATTAACTTTTTTATATTTGAGTTAACTTCAATTATATCAACAGGTGGACAATATTCTGACTTACAGTAGTTTATTCCATTTTTACAGGCAGGAAAAAAAATCATAAAATGTATAAAAATGCTAAACAATGCAGTTTATTTGGATTAAGTGTGTTTTTTTTTAATTGATATACATTATTCATCATCAGATCCATAACTGAAAGAATAACAAGTTGACAAAAAATATTATGTTCCAACTCTACAGTGATAGTGGATCATGGAAGCCATCATAAGATTGGATATAATGGTTCGCTTCAATTGTCTTGCCATTCTGATTTGTCACTATTGGGCCAACTTTTTTNGTTTTGGAAATGTTGAGTGGAATTAGTCTAGAATCGGTTAATTTTATAGAAGAAAACCTTTCAAACAGCCTTAGTTTGTAAACTTCACACCTATCGGGCTGCGATTGGCTCATGTTTTTAATGATTCCTACAATGTAAAATTTGATTAATGTGGAACGTATCTAAGCGTTATACGGGGGTCTACTGTACTTATTTTTAAAAGATAAATGACAGTTTGCCTGTATGCATTTGTATCTTAAATATTGCATAACTTGTTGTTTCAGTAATTGTGTACATAAAATTTTTAACTTTTGACTTTACTTCTTTTCTTAAAAAATTCTATAAAAAATTCTTAGAAGCCTTCTAGAAAAAAATAGCTTAGATTTTTGAATGAAAGATCTATAATTTTTATATACACTGTGTGTAGTTTTGGTTTTTTCACTAATGAAAAAAGAAAAATGTAACATTAAAAAGGAGTGGAAATCATTTCAAAAGTAAGACATGACTTTTTTAAACTAGTATTTACTTTTATAGTTTATTATTTTTTTCTTTGTTGTTAAAATTTCATAAATGTTAGCACTAGAATTCTGAATTCTATAATATGTAAGCTGGAATTAATATCAATTCTTCAAAGAAGTTTGATGTTAGTAAATCTCATACTTGTCTGAAGAACTGATATTAATTTATCTCTTTTTCATTGATATTTTAATTGTCAAAATTACTGTGTCCATAAGATTAACTTTTTTATATTTGAGTTAACTTCAATTATATCAACAGGTGGACAATATTCTGACTTACAGTAGTTTATTCCATTTTTACAGGCAGGAAAAAAAATCATAAAATGTATAAAAATGCTAAACAATGCAGTTTATTTGGATTAAGTGTGTTTTTTTTTAATTGATATACATTATTCATCATCAGATCCATAACTGAAAGAATAACAAGTTGACAAAAAATATTATGTTCCAACTCTACAGTGATAGTGGATCATGGAAGCCATCATAAGATTGGATATAATGGTTCGCTTCAATTGTCTTGCCATTCTGATTTGTCACTATTGGGCCAACTTTTTTGACAAGCTAGAGACATTTCCGAAATGATAATTCTTTAATAGTGAGTGTGAGAAGCTGGATGAGAAATTTAGTTTCCAAATTGTTTTATGTTCTAGAATGCTTCAAGCTAAATTACATAAAATATAAGAACAAAAATATTATAGAAAATCTGGATTTTTTCTCTTCAGTTGTGTGTGTATGAAATCAATTAATAATAATGCTGTAAAAATATTGATTTTTTTAAAAAAAGTCTGCTATTAATTTTGGAGTTATTTTTACATTTTCTTCTGTAGTAGTAATATTAGGCATGTAATGTTTTATTTTATTTTTTTCAATTGGAATATTCTTGAATATTTTAATGTACAGTGAAACCTTCATTAAAGAACACCTTTGAATAATGAACACCTCTACTTAACAGACATTTTTACAGTTTGCAGATTCTTCAAATAGGACATCTATTATATTCACCTCTAAATAACGTGACCAACCTTATGAAAATGTAAAGTCCTGCCTTCACTATTCTGAAATAATTAATTATATACAAAATACTTTAAAACTTAAAGAATCAGTTCAAATACTCTTCCAGAGGACAAATTTTGACCATAGGCAAATAAAGATGCTGAAAATAAGAGTGGGAAGGAGGACAGGTTGTAAAAATCCAAACAATATTTTTCATCTGTAGAAAACATTGACCATATTAATCATCACTTATTGTCATACATATTAATGTTGTTAAACTTCTTTCTTATTATTGGAATTAAGCTTACAATACCAAGAAACAATAAATTTTTCCTGAGTTATTCATTCATTCAAAACAGAAATAGCTTTAAGGTTAAGACAACAGCATTTATTCAGTGAAAGTTCAAAGATTGTGTTATGAAAGTGATTTGTCAATAACTTTAAAGTATAAGAAGATATTCAGTTTTCTTGCATTTATTACATAATTTATGATCTTAACAGTTTTGTGGTGGCTTAGGTGTAAATTTTTTTATAAATCATTTATTGAAAAAAAGCAAAAAATGTTTGAAAGATTACACCTACTGGATAACTTACAAAGACAAATCCCTATATCGATTTTTATTAGTTGCTTACATCATAAATGATGATATAAATGCAAGAATACCAAATACATTTCTTACACTTTGAAGTGGCAAATTGCCTTTGTAACTCAACATTCAAACTCTCATTAACTAAAATCTTCTGTTCATAATAACAGTTTATTTTTATTTTTTCATTACTTCTGCTCAGGTCATTTTTGATGAATTAATAATTAATCATTGTTTACATTTTGTTATAATTTTTATGTTCCATATAATTAAAATATTCTATACAATCTGTTTGCTATTTAGAATTCAGTTAAAATGTGATTTTTACAGCTGAAAAGATAAATAATATAAAAAATATACTGTATATATATTTTAATTATATATTCTACATATACTTTTTGATATTTTCACATTCCTAATGCAAATTTGATGTTTTCATAATCTATCGTATTCATTCACTTTATAATGACCAGGTTAAAATACAATAAGGCTACTGGCATGTACAGTACTTTACCTCCAAATAGTGGACAGACTTCTTGGTTCCAATGGTATTCACGATTCAGGGGTTATACTGTATTATTTACAGTAAATGTACTGTATTGATGTTTTTCTTGTGACTATTAATGATTTAATAATAATGAGAAAGAAATAGAATCTAGACACTATATGATTATACAAATATTTTTATTTTAATAGATGCAATTGTTCATGTACTTTAATAGGCTTACAAATGAAATGAGAGCAAGAACATTGATATCTATTATTACATATCATACTAATATTGATTTGAAAGTAATAGTTTTTCCTTCAATGATACATGAAAGAAAATTATTTATAGAACTGAAATTTGTGTTAAATTTACAAACTGTAACAGAATTTATCAGTTTTTGTTCTATATAATCACTTACTTTATGCAATATCTTTACTATTAAATCAATCTTTCATGCCTTCCTATTGTCTTAGCAGCTAAAATGGGAGAAAAAAAGACAGTTTAAAAATAAAAATAGCCTGAGTTTATGTGCTTACTTCACAGCTAATCTGGATTAATATATTTTTAAAGAAATTCAAATATGACAAGAGTTTGTCCTTGCTACCACATAATTTTACTGTGTATGCTTATGAAGAAAGATTACAGAAAAAATTAATGACATTGAGTGAAAGACATTTTTATGAGTGATTTTGTAATCTATAGTCAGATATACATGTAATTTTGTAATAATTTTCTTTGTAATTAAAATCTTAGATTTAATCATGGAAGAACTAATGGTATATACAGTGGGTGATTGGTTAACGAACATAATCTGTTCCTAGACTTTGTTTGCTATCTGAATTGTTTGTTAACCGATTATTGATTTACCATAGGTTTCTATGGGAATTTGATTAATTCGTTCTGGAGACTTCTAAAAAATAAAAAAATATATACTTTCTTATTATGTTTATTCATATGTAATAATAAAAATACATATATACACGGTCTTGCATATTTATTTGTCATGTTTTTTCTGTTTGTGGGGGTTAAAGAATCTGTCCAATGACTTTTCTGCTTTTCTGTCTTCTTCGTGATTTTTCAGAAGTAATTAATCGCATTGTAATTGTAGAGATCCCTAAGCCTATTAACCTCAACCTGGTTTGGATGTCATTTTAAGACTGCTGTTCTGACATTCTCCCACTTCTTCAAAAGATCTTTAATAGCAGATATCAGCATCAATCCTCTTTTTTCAGAAGAAAATGTAAAAGGACTGTTTCTATCAGAAATATAAAAGGCTGGAATTACAAGGGAGAGTTTCAAAGTTTGGGGAAATACTATTGGATTAGTATATACTGGGTTGAACGTCGATTTCGACATCTCCCGCACTCTGAAAAGTTTCGAATTGTTGCCTGAAGACAAAGGAAGACCAATCGGTATTCATTATTTTACATTGCTTCTTCTTGTGTTTGTTCAGTGAAGTGTTCGTTATTTGAACATGTGTTTGTTGTCCAATCATAAAGATCTTTCGCGAAAATGTTCGTTATCCGATTTGTCCATTAACCGATCTGTTCGTTAACTGATCACCCACTGTATATCTAAAAATAAAATTATCAAGTAAAANTTGTGTTTGTTCAGTGAAGTGTTCGTTATTTGAACATGTGTTTGTTGTCCAATCATAAAGATCTTTCGCGAAAATGTTCGTTATCCGATTTGTCCATTAACCGATCTGTTCGTTAACTGATCACCCACTGTATATCTAAAAATAAAATTATCAAGTAAAAATTTATTTGTTAATTTATTTTATTCAGAATGGTTTATTACTGGTTAGAAAAGCAATTATTAAGGAAAATGAATTATTAATTTTTAACTTCATTTCTAAGCAGTCGTACAATTTGTTCAATTTTTATTTTTTACGGTATTGATTTTATTCAAGTATTATTTTTAATTACAGTAATAAATTGAAATATGCAAAATGTTTACAAAACAAATTGTATCTCTTTCATTAAAGGAAACACTTTAATAAAACAATTGTCCTAAAGAAAACTCTTGTTGAAAGTAGATAGGTTTATGTGATTGTTTTGAAATATTAGAACTAGGTTTAATATGATTTTATATAATAAACATAATAATAATAATCTAGGGTTGTTGACATACATGCATAAAAAATGTCTTAAGCATATAGCATTAAATGACAGCAATGTTATGGTGTAAGAATTAGCATGTCCCAAAATATGTAAGTTAATAATAATCATAATAAATATACAAGGTATATATTTTTTAATTGTTTTAACATGTCTTTTTAACGTCAGTCACTAAAACCAGATTTTCCATTAATTGCAGTCTGATATACTTACTTTGATTAACATTAGTAGTCAGTTATCATCATTGTAGTCAGATCCCAAAATGATTACAGTAAGTGGATCTACTATATAATTTATTTTTGTTTTGAAGCATTTTCACACTATAGATGAGGTTTTGTTTACTTACTACAGTAAAACCTGTCTATGGCGACCACCCACGGTCCTTCAAAAAATGGTCTTTTAGACAGGTGGTCGTCCAATACAGGTGGTGTTGTAATACCGTATTTCCGTATGTATTTTGCGCACTTTTTATCCATTTCTACTACGCAAAACTCGAGGTGAGCAAAAATAAGCAAATTTTTTCAACGATAGGGCTATATTGGTATTGTATTTTATTCTTATCGGATAACCCGATTTATAGGAGTCGTTATGATATTATAAGACAGATTTAATACCAATATTTTAATTAATTAAAGATTAATACAATAGTCGCATTTTCTCGATTATAACGCACACTTTCTTTTTTCCGGCACTGTATATATATTTTAATTATATATTCTACATATACTTTTTGATATTTTCACATTCCTAATGCAAATTTGATGTTTTCATAATCTATCGTATTCATTCACTTTATAATGACCAGGTTAAAATACAATAAGGCTACTGGCATGTACAGTACTTTACCTCCAAATAGTGGACAGACTTCTTGGTTCCAATGGTATTCACGATTCAGGGGTTATACTGTATTATTTACAGTAAATGTACTGTATTGATGTTTTTCTTGTGACTATTAATGATTTAATAATAATGAGAAAGAAATAGAATCTAGACACTATATGATTATACAAATATTTTTATTTTAATAGATGCAATTGTTCATGTACTTTAATAGGCTTACAAATGAAATGAGAGCAAGAACATTGATATCTATTATTACATATCATACTAATATTGATTTGAAAGTAATAGTTTTTCCTTCAATGATACATGAAAGAAAATTATTTATAGAACTGAAATTTGTGTTAAATTTACAAACTGTAACAGAATTTATCAGTTTTTGTTCTATATAATCACTTACTTTATGCAATATCTTTACTATTAAATCAATCTTTCATGCCTTCCTATTGTCTTAGCAGCTAAAATGGGAGAAAAAAAGACAGTTTAAAAATAAAAATAGCCTGAGTTTATGTGCTTACTTCACAGCTAATCTGGATTAATATATTTTTAAAGAAATTCAAATATGACAAGAGTTTGTCCTTGCTACCACATAATTTTACTGTGTATGCTTATGAAGAAAGATTACAGAAAAAATTAATGACATTGAGTGAAAGACATTTTTATGAGTGATTTTGTAATCTATAGTCAGATATACATGTAATTTTGTAATAATTTTCTTTGTAATTAAAATCTTAGATTTAATCATGGAAGAACTAATGGTATATACAGTGGGTGATTGGTTAACGAACATAATCTGTTCCTAGACTTTGTTTGCTATCTGAATTGTTTGTTAACCGATTATTGATTTACCATAGGTTTCTATGGGAATTTGATTAATTCGTTCTGGAGACTTCTAAAAAATAAAAAAATATATACTTTCTTATTATGTTTATTCATATGTAATAATGTGATAGTGGATCATGGAAGCCATCATAAGATTGGATATAATGGTTCGCTTCAATTGTCTTGCCATTCTGATTTGTCACTATTGGGCCAACTTTTTTGACAAGCTAGAGACATTTCCGAAATGATAATTCTTTAATAGTGAGTGTGAGAAGCTGGATGAGAAATTTAGTTTCCAAATTGTTTTATGTTCTAGAATGCTTCAAGCTAAATTACATAAAATATAAGAACAAAAATATTATAGAAAATCTGGATTTTTTCTCTTCAGTTGTGTGTGTATGAAATCAATTAATAATAATGCTGTAAAAATATTGATTTTTTTAAAAAAAGTCTGCTATTAATTTTGGAGTTATTTTTACATTTTCTTCTGTAGTAGTAATATTAGGCATGTAATGTTTTATTTTATTTTTTTCAATTGGAATATTCTTGAATATTTTAATGTACAGTGAAACCTTCATTAAAGAACACCTTTGAATAATGAACACCTCTACTTAACAGACATTTTTACAGTTTGCAGATTCTTCAAATAGGACATCTATTATATTCACCTCTAAATAACGTGACCAACCTTATGAAAATGTAAAGTCCTGCCTTCACTATTCTGAAATAATTAATTATATACAAAATACTTTAAAACTTAAAGAATCAGTTCAAATACTCTTCCAGAGGACAAATTTTGACCATAGGCAAATAAAGATGCTGAAAATAAGAGTGGGAAGGAGGACAGGTTGTAAAAATCCAAACAATATTTTTCATCTGTAGAAAACATTGACCATATTAATCATCACTTATTGTCATACATATTAATGTTGTTAAACTTCTTTCTTATTATTGGAATTAAGCTTACAATACCAAGAAACAATAAATTTTTCCTGAGTTATTCATTCATTCAAAACAGAAATAGCTTTAAGGTTAAGACAACAGCATTTATTCAGTGAAAGTTCAAAGATTGTGTTATGAAAGTGATTTGTCAATAACTTTAAAGTATAAGAAGATATTCAGTTTTCTTGCATTTATTACATAATTTATGATCTTAACAGTTTTGTGGTGGCTTAGGTGTAAATTTTTTTATAAATCATTTATTGAAAAAAAGCAAAAAATGTTTGAAAGATTACACCTACTGGATAACTTACAAAGACAAATCCCTATATCGATTTTTATTAGTTGCTTACATCATAAATGATGATATAAATGCAAGAATACCAAATACATTTCTTACACTTTGAAGTGGCAAATTGCCTTTGTAACTCAACATTCAAACTCTCATTAACTAAAATCTTCTGTTCATAATAACAGTTTATTTTTATTTTTTCATTACTTCTGCTCAGGTCATTTTTGATGAATTAATAATTAATCATTGTTTACATTTTGTTATAATTTTTATGTTCCATATAATTAAAATATTCTATACAATCTGTTTGCTATTTAGAATTCAGTTAAAATGTGATTTTTACAGCTGAAAAGATAAATAATATAAAAAATATACTGTATATATATTTTAATTATATATTCTACATATACTTTTTGATATTTTCACATTCCTAATGCAAATTTGATGTTTTCATAATCTATCGTATTCATTCACTTTATAATGACCAGGTTAAAATACAATAAGGCTACTGGCATGTACAGTACTTTACCTCCAAATAGTGGACAGACTTCTTGGTTCCAATGGTATTCACGATTCAGGGGTTATACTGTATTATTTACAGTAAATGTACTGTATTGATGTTTTTCTTGTGACTATTAATGATTTAATAATAATGAGAAAGAAATAGAATCTAGACACTATATGATTATACAAATATTTTTATTTTAATAGATGCAATTGTTCATGTACTTTAATAGGCTTACAAATGAAATGAGAGCAAGAACATTGATATCTATTATTACATATCATACTAATATTGATTTGAAAGTAATAGTTTTTCCTTCAATGATACATGAAAGAAAATTATTTATAGAACTGAAATTTGTGTTAAATTTACAAACTGTAACAGAATTTATCAGTTTTTGTTCTATATAATCACTTACTTTATGCAATATCTTTACTATTAAATCAATCTTTCATGCCTTCCTATTGTCTTAGCAGCTAAAATGGGAGAAAAAAAGACAGTTTAAAAATAAAAATAGCCTGAGTTTATGTGCTTACTTCACAGCTAATCTGGATTAATATATTTTTAAAGAAATTCAAATATGACAAGAGTTTGTCCTTGCTACCACATAATTTTACTGTGTATGCTTATGAAGAAAGATTACAGAAAAAATTAATGACATTGAGTGAAAGACATTTTTATGAGTGATTTTGTAATCTATAGTCAGATATACATGTAATTTTGTAATAATTTTCTTTGTAATTAAAATCTTAGATTTAATCATGGAAGAACTAATGGTATATACAGTGGGTGATTGGTTAACGAACATAATCTGTTCCTAGACTTTGTTTGCTATCTGAATNACTCTGTTTTCGTTCGCTCCTCAGTTACATGCATTACGTCATCGATATACAAGTGCGTTGTATTTCTACATCACTTTGGTTTTGGTATTCGCTAGTTTAATCTTATTTTAACTTTAAAAATACTGTATTTTTTAATATTTAATATTTTCTTAAGTACAGTACAATAAGAAAAATGATTAAATAATAATAAAACGATTTTATTATTTTTTCTCATTGTACGATTTCATTACATTCCGCGATTGTCATTGCGGAATCAAAAAAAGGAAGGTTGCCTGTAAAACTGAGTTTTGCATTAATGCGTTTATTGTTTTTTGAATATTTTGCGTGCGAAAATGACTTGGATATTATCGCACATGTACTGTACATGAGCTTCATAATAAATAAACAGATAAGTAAATAAAAATAAATTTTATCAAACGATGAGATCAGCCGATTAATTGTATAGTGTACAATATTTTATACCCCAAGGAAAATACTGTAGGTCTACGGTAAAATAAATTTCGTTTTCCACAGTTAAACTTCGCCGCTAATTGCTGTTGTGATAACTTTAATACGATCTTCTAACGATAGCACTTTGCATTTCTTTTGTTTTTCGGACATTTTCCAACAAACTGAAATGAATTTCCTTTGTTGCTAGACTAATTTATTAACACCTGCACCTAATTTCAAGGGTAGGAAAAGTGCCCGGGATGGGTTCGAACTAGAGTTTAGACTAATTCATTATATTAGGAGGCGGAAACGTTGTTGAGATGGGTTCTTACAATAGTTTAGACCAGATACATTCGCGAAAGTGGTCACTTATTACAGGTGTTGTATGTTGTTTCGGACCAAAAATCGATGCCCGCGGTCGCGTTACACAGGTGGTCGTTTAATACAGGTAACTTATACGAAGACTCTATGGATAAACTATTCCGTGCCAGAAATTTTTGCCCGTTTTGACAGGTGCCCGTCGAATGCAGGTGGTCGCCTAAGCAGTTTTCACTGTATCTTATTCTGTTAATTTCATGGTATCCATATGATCCAAATATTTAACAGCATATGAGAATTCTAGCAAAGAAAACTTGTAATTCTATGTAATTCTTTTTGATCTAATATAAAGTGTGCTTATTGTGAACATTTTACTGACAATATCATTAAAGTAATCAAGAAGTGTCTTATTGAGGTTGCAGTTTTTCTGACAAAGGTGAAATGATTCATCAGTAACAATTGTCAAGCATACAGTAAATTCTGTGGAAAATAGTATTTTAGTATATTTAGTAATGATTAAAGAAGACTGATTACATTTATGCTATGAAATTTAATGATTTGCATAAGCAAATTTATTAACTTTTCAAAATTACTATCAAAAGAACTTTGTATTAAGGTAGATAAAGTGTGTCCTTATCTTTTGAATAATTTAATAATTTTTAACAAAATTTCTGAAAAATTGGAAATGAAACAACTTGTAACAGGATTTGCATTCTCTTTTCCTGCAAATGAAACAAATGTTTCTTAATATCTCATTGAAGTATCCTAAATTAAATCATTTTCAAGAAAGTTTTTCTGAATATTATTCTGCCTGGGTGCTCACAAAAGTTTGATTTTAAAAAGTTACTCAGTATATTATGTTGTTTACAAATTCAATTTTTTTTAATATTTTAAGTGAAAAAATAACTATAAATAATTACATTCAAAGTATTCATATTTAAATCTTAACTCTAATGAAAGAATGTTTTCTATTTTCTGTCTTAAAGTAAAAGTAGAAAATAATTTTACTTGAAAATTAAGAAAAATGTATATTTATATTGAGATAGTAACATTCAAGTAACATGTGATGTTTGTAAAGAAATCAGTTTTATTTGTTTAGAGAAGCTGTACTATGAGTATATGAATTATATTTGTAAACATTAGCCTTTTATATCATGCTCTTATAATTAACAATTTTTATTTTTACAATAACATTGAAATATAAAAGATGATTAATTCAATAACATCATCATCAATATACTTTAATGTTAACAATACAAGTAAAATAACAATATAGTGGAACCTCTATATTCGTCATTAATCTGTTCCTAAGGACCTAATGAATATGGATTATGACAAATATAGAAACAATTTTTCTCATAATAAATAACTGATATGCAATTAATTCGTTCCTATCCTGAAAAAAAGGTACAAGAATAAAAATTATGTTGTTTGTAAAACTTCATCTTTATTGCACTAAATAAATACTGTATAGTTGTAGAAGAGGAAAAACAGTATTATTAATATAGTATTGTTTAGAAGACATATCAATTAAAACATTAGGCAATTCCAATTATGATCATGGGGTATGTTTTGCCGATGATTCAGTAGCACTCGATTTAATAAAGGATTTGTCCAGTGTTGTGTGTTTTTTGTCTGCTTTTTAAAACTTTCCTGAAGTAGGTAATTACATTATCATTGAATGTATTTTGCATTTTGGTTGACTATAGTAACATTTGGGTGCCACTTTGGAGCGATTGGAACTTGGTTTCTCACATTGATTATTTTTCAATAACTCAACAACACACGACGACCACACAAAGCAGACTGATTAACTACAGATGTTAAAGTTTCAGAGGGCCGTAAGCCTAGGATAATTTTGTTAAATGTTCCGTATTGCGTTGAAGAGAATGAAATTGTTGAAAAAATATATGACCAGAATACCACATTAACATCTATTTCCAAGGAAGAGTTTGTAACCACAACAAGGATAAGCACTACAATAACAAAAGGAAACGTCCGGGAAAATTGCCGACATGTAGTGTTGTCTACCTCTCCAGCTATAAGAAGACAACTAATTAAAATAAAGAATGTGGCTTTATCCTGGGCAAATATACGTACAGATGATTATATATATATCACACGCTGTTTTAATTGCTGTGGTTTTAACCACATAGCAAGGGAGTGCCCAATGAATCAGAAATGCAGCCATTGTTCAAAAGACCACGAATACAAGGAATGTACGCACTCGGAACAACCACCCTGTTGTACTAATTGCAAGGAGTCAAATAAAAAACTACCACCAAACAGGAGGAAACCAACGAACCATAACGCTTTTGCCCAGCAATGTCCTCTACTGAAAAAACTAAAGGAACAACAGATAAAACTAACAAATTATGGATACTAGGAACAAACACGACATTACTCTGATACAGATAAATTTGCAGAAATCAAAGGCAGCAACTACTGAAGCGTTACAAGTCGCCAATGATCATCAAGCTGATATTATGATAATACAAGAACCATATTGTTTTAACAAAAAAATAGCACTTTTTGGCAATAGGAACATTCTTTCGTACTCCAACAGTCAAGACAACCCTCTAACTAGTATTGTAATTCTGAACAAAAGCATTGATGCTCAACTTCTTACAACCTACAGCAACGAATACTTTACCACAGCACTTGTTAATATTAACGGCTCTCCGGTAATAATAATTTCATTCTATTGTTCTCCATCGGAAGACATTACAAATTCTCTGGATAGTTTACAAACGACTATTAGGCAACTTTATAAGTACCCAATACTAACTGCATGAGATTTCAACGAAAAATCCCCCATGTGGTTCAGTCCTTATGAGGACCCGAGGGAGTACAAGGTCACAGAACTGATGAATAAACTAAGCCTTCTTTCCATAAATTCTAGTACTTATCCAACTTTCTTATCTTCTACCGGCGAAAGCTGGATTGATCTCTGCTTAGCAAATCAGCATCTCACTCGTTACCAAATTACCTGTCGCAAATTGGAAGAACTGTCTGCCAGTGATCATAGTTATATAAAAAGTAGTATTGGCATTAATAGCATTAAAGAAAATATTCAAATAGTTCAGAGGACAAATTGGAATAAATTTCAAGATATCATTAAGGATAACTGGGTCTGTGACCCCATAATTAACATCACCGAAGAAACAGCGCTGAACAGAGTGGTAAAGGAACTTCAGAATACCATCCACATTGCGTATCAGGCTGCCACAAAGGTACGAGCAACAAAGGTTTCTGCTCCATGGTGGAACCAAGAACTTGCGAAGCAGAAAAAAACATAACGGAAAGCCAGGAATAGATTTCGGAGAGAAAACGATCAACATCAAAAGGAAATATATAGACAGGAATATCTCACTCTTTTTAGAACTTATAAAACGGAACTAATTAAAACTCGTACAAGCTCATGGAGGCAATTCTGCACAGATCTAGGCAACTCCAAACCGTGGTCTATCCCTTACTACATAGCAAGGGGCAAACTTAGGAACACGAAAATTCCAAATAATATATCATCTAACATTCAAAACCCTGGCCATGCTATACAAGATACTTACTCACGAATAATTAATGATTTATTTCCAATGGACAACCCCGACGAAGATAATGACTTTCAAAGAAACATGCGTCAACAAAGCAACATTACTCAATCAACATTAGATGAAGAACCGTTCACTGCTCAGGAAATTGCAAGGGAGTTTGACCGAATTAAAATCAAGAAAGCCCCAGGCCCGATAACATTTTTCCAAAGATGGCGAAAATGGCATTTAAAGCCATTCCAACAACATTTCAACTAATTTATAATAAGTGCCTGCAATTGGGTTTTTTCCCTCCAATTTGGAAACAAGCCTCTGTCAAATTACTTCCAAAGTGCGATCAACCTACAAACTCGACAGATTATCGTCCAATATCACTATTGCCAGTAATCGGAAAAATCCTCGATGCCCTCATGATAAACAGAGTAAAACACAAATGTGAAAAAGAAAATAAAATCAATGAAAACCAATTCGGGTTTAGGAAGGGCAAAAATACTGTAATGGCACTGGATTCGATAATAAAATACATTCATAAAGCTAAATCTAATGGGGAACACACTATGATGGTGAGTATAGATTATAGGAGCGCGTTTGACCACGCGTGGTGGCCCGCTATCCTTTATGCACTCAAAAACACAGGATGCCCCAGAAACATTTTTAACTTATACAAAAGCTACCTCAGCAATAGACAGATCATTATCAAAACCAACAACAACAACTACTTGAACAGGGTTGTCACTAGGGGGTGTCCACAAGAATCACATTCCGGCCCCTTCTTGTGGAATTTGATGTACAATAGTCTACTTGAACTAAAATCTACCTTCCCTATGGAGTACAATATTAAATTGCAAGGATACGCTGATGACACCATACTAGTCAGTTCCCACATAAATCAAGAAATATTGCAAGCCAGAGTTAACAAAACACTTCAGAAAATCTCTGAGTGGAGTAAAGAAAGGAAACTCAAAATAAATTACAACAAATGTACATGTATAGTTTTTCCAAGAAAGACCCCTCTAAAGAAACAACCAACTATTAGAATGGATAGAATAAAAATACATAATAGTAAAACAGTAAAGTATCTAGGAGTTTATTTCGATAACAGACTTACCTGGAGGGACCATATACATGAAACCTACAACAAAGTAGTAACAATCATGCACTCTCTTGCGTCCATAGCTAGGAATCGCTGGGGCTACAATAGTGAAGCCTCGAGACTGTTGTACTTGGCGGTCATAAAACCAATACTTCTATATGGAGCTGAAATATAAGGTACCTCTGTTGAAATAATATATATAAAAAGAAACATTCTCTCAGCCCAAAGGCTTGCAGCAATATCAATAGCGAAATCTTATAAGACGGCTCCCACAGTGGCACTTTTAGCAATAACTATCCTCATTCCTATAGACCTGCTAGTAAAAGAAAAGTACTGGAAATACAACCAAACAAAACTCGCCACAAAGAAAATAAACAGAGAAGAGTTTAATAACAACATAAAAGGACTTAGCATCAGCAACACAGCCTCTGACATAGCAGACTACATCCAAAAACATAACTTCGATTATACCTCTGATCCGCACGAATTTCACCCCAAGTTCTCTATTGAGAACCATATTAATCTACAAGAGATGCATACTCCTTATGGTATATGCATATATACAGATGGTTCCAAGTCTGAAAACGGCGTCGGTTCTTCAATAATTGTTGACTTTAATGGAACGCACCTATATCAAGCCCAATACAAACTGGAGGTGCATTGCACAGTGAATCAATCAAAATCTTGGGCAATTCTAAAAGCACTTAAGTGGATTTAGCAAAACGCATGGAAATACAAAACAAATGCAATAACCATCTTTACTGATAGCAAAACAACTCTGCAGCAGCTAATTAAGCTCAACGGAAACTATCCGACTATTTACGGAAGCATAGACCTTGTAAATCAGCTACGACAAAAATACAACATAACTATATCGTGGGTAAAAGGTAACTCAGGCAACAAAGGTAACGAGAGAGCTGATTTGTTAGCACGCACCGCCCCGGTAAGATGTCCAAACTACTCATTTAGCTTAATTCCACCAGTTTGGCTAACTAATCAATTGAGAGCGCACACTCTTAGTAGCTGGCAAACCAGGTGGGAAACTTGCCCGAATGGCAGGCTCACTTTTAAGTTCTTGCCGAATGTTCAGCACCGCCAAAACCTATCACACTTAAACGTTTCTTTTACTATGACCCAACTATACACGGGCCATGGTAACTTTCGTAGTTACCTTAAAAGGTTCTTAAATAAAACTGACGGTCTTTGCCCTTGCTCTAAAAATGCAACAGAAGACCCAGAGCATATCATATTCTTCTGTTCCAACTACTCAAAACAGAGAAACGATCTTATTTCTGTGATCCTGTCAGAAAATGAACTTTGGCCATGTGAACTAAAAATTCTTACAGAAAACAAGAAGATACACAAAGCATTAAAAAAATTCGTACAGGATATAAAAATCCTAGATTAGAATCATTTTAATTTTACTAATGTCGGGTGTCAATTATAATGTACTATTATATTTTATGCATATCTCTTTTATATATTGTTATTACAAATAATATTATCATAAGCTTCTTACATGCAGTATTGAATAACTATTTCAAATGTCGGGTAAAATTAAATTGTTAAACTCTGTTAACACTGCTACCTGTTAATAATATAATAATTCTATTTTGTTTCCTATTTCAAAATTAATTAGCAATATAACAAAAATACATATACTTGTCAAAAATATTTAGTTGTAAACTGCAATGCACTGTAACTGTAAATATTAATATTAAGACAGTATTAATTCAGTAT